>NC_073311.1:66317274-66359774 GCF_027595985.1 Sorex araneus
AGAGCTGGACTCCAGCACCAGCTCCCAGCGGCCGGCCCTCCCGCCCTCGACCTCCGGGCCCCACGACAGCGTCCCCTTGGCCCCCGGTGACTCCCGGGGCCCCAGCAGGCCAGGGCGCATCGAGGCCTCTGAGGGTCCCACCACGAGACACTGTCGCCCTGTCCCCTCCCCCCAGTTGCCCTGTCCCCTCCCCTCCCACCCCCCCTCGTCGCCCTGTCCCCTCTCCCCAGTCGCCCTGTCCCCTCTCCCCAGTCGCCCTGTCCCCTCCCCCTTGCCCTGTCCCCTCCCCCCTGCCACCCCGTCCCCTCCCCCCAGTTGTCCTGTCCCCTCCCCTCCTCCCCCAGTCGCCCTGTCCGCGCCCCCCCCCCGTCCCCCTCCTCACGGGCTCACAGGCAGGACAGGACAGTCCCCATGCAGGCCTCCATGCTGGCTGGGCCCCGGCCTTGGGTCCTGCAGTCACGCCACTGACCAGCCCCTCAAGGTGGTCACAGGGATACCTCGGGCTCAGCCTGCCCTCACCAGCAGAGCTGAGTAAACGTGCTGCCCCTCACCCCTGCTTCTCCACACTCTGCCCCTCACCCCTGCTTCTCCACACTCTGCCCCTCACCCCTGCTTCTCCTGAGCTCTGTTCCTCACCCCTGCTTCTCCACACTCTGCCCCTCACCCCTGCTTCTCCACCCTCTGCCCCTCACCCCTGCTTCTCCACACTCTGCCCCTGACCCCTGCTTCCCCCTGCTCTGCCCCTCCCCTGCTTCCCCCACACCACTGCAGCAGTGCCCACTCTCTCCTGCTATGGCACCGGCCCGGGTCAGGGCTCAGAGTGGTGAGCTCACGGTGCTGCTGCCTCTCGCCCGCAGTGCACGGGGCAGGCCGGCGGCCCAGCCTCTGTCCTTCCCAGCACCCGCCGCGGGCTCCCTCCGGCCCAGCCGCGGAGAGGGAAGGGGCGAGGCCCCAGGACACCTCCTCACTCACCCCAGTCCCCTCCGTGTCCGGGGCTCTTCCTGCCACAGGCCTAGGAAGGGCCCGTGGAGGGCAGGAGCGGGGCGGGGGGGCTCAGGGAAGGACGCGGGCACACATAGGCCCTCCCGGCCCGCTGGAGGACGCTGAGCCTGTGAGGCCACTTCCTCCCGAGTCCCGCTCTGGCGGCTCCACAGGGGCCAGTCTTCGTGCTCGGAGGGGCCCTGAGCGGGCGGCAGGTCCCCTCCACACACCTCTCGGCAGACGGTCACGGGCGCTAGTCTCCCGGCTGCTCGGCCTGGACCACAGACCTGAGCCGACTTTGGCTTTCGGCCACTTGCAAAGAGCTGCCTGGTGCTGGACCACTGACCTGCGCCCTCGGGGCCTCACCCTCTGCAGACTCCCCAAGAGAACACCCCCCCATTCCCGCTGGGACATGACAAGGCCCGAGAAGGGTCACTCCGGCCTGGCCTGGCGAGCGACCGGCCACTCCAGACTCGGCAGTTCCGGCCACTGCGTCCCCCAAACTCGGCACATCTCCCCTTGCCGTGTCCCGACCCACCCTGGCCTGTTCTGGAGCCCGGCGACCCCGCCTGGACGAGCTCGTCCAGGGGCCTCTGGGGGTGTCTCAGGGACCTGGGAGGGACGGTGGTCACCGAGCAGACCGGAGGGCTCCCCGCTGCGCCATGACGCGTGTCATATGCCTTAGGGACACATATAAATGTCCTCCTGGCCTTTCTCAGGGTCGGGATGGGCTACCTCCCCCCACCTCCCTGTGCTTCCGGAAGCCTCGGCAGTCACATCCACACCCCAAAGCTCCCACCCAGTTGAAAAGCTGCTCCAGCCTTACCGCCCCCCCCCCCAAAAAATACCAAATGCTCCGAACAAGCACCATGAATTCTTTTTTTTTTTTGGCTTTTTGGGTCACACCCGGCGATGCACAGGGGTTACTCCTGGCTCATGCACTCAGGAATTAACTCCTGGCGGTGCTCGGGGAACCCTATGGGATGCTGGGAATCAAACCTGGACCGGCCGCATGCAAGGCAAACGCCCTCCCCACTGTGCTATCGCTAGGGGGCCCCTCACACCATGACCTCTTAGCACCTGCGTTGCAAATCATAATGCACAAAAGGAAAAGGAGAGAGAGGTCGGGAAGGGAAGTGCCTCCCACAGAGGGGGGCCGGGGTGGGGGTGGGGGTGGGGGATGGTGGGAGGGAAACGGGGACATTGGTGGTGGGAATGTGCACTGGTGTGGGGAGGGTGCTGGATCATCATATTACTGAAACCCAATCGTGAGCAGCTTTGCAATGGTCTACCTCATGGATATCCAATTTAAAAAAAAAATTTTAAGTACGGTGGAGTTCATGCCCAGTTCAATCAGCTTAATCAATGGCTGAATAAATATTAAGACTCCTACATTTAAAAAAAAAAAAGTCCACCTGACTTGGTTGCTCAGGTGGAACTCTGACTGCCACAGCAGGAATTATAACTCCTTCTAGAAAGTTCTAAAGTGCTTGGGGGATTTCTGATTAAACTCAGAATTGCATCTGATTAGTAGGTGTTACACAAACAGGAATAAATATTTGTGCAATTAAGCTGATGGTTATGACGGTGTTTCATAAAACATCCTGGCAGAGCTGAGGTGGAAGCAAGGGCTGTGAACCCCGGGAGCCAGGCCCGCAGGGGGGTGCTGCCCCCCGCACAGACGGGACACGTGGCCCGGGCGGCACCGAGAGCAGGCGTCGGGGCGGGCGACAGTGCCTGGACAGCCACTCGGGCAGGACTGGAACCCAGCGCAGGCCGGGGGCTGCAGAGATGGCCCTGAGGCCTGCCTGGCGCCGCTGCCCTGGCCGCGTCTCAGCCGCCGCCCCTGCACGGCGGCCTCCTGCCGTCGCTCCTGCTTCTCTGCCGGGCCTGTGGCAGGCAGCAGGAATCTAGCAGGACGCCGGCCGCGACGCAGGGCAGTCCAGCCCCAGGTCAGCAGACGGACGGACGGCAGTCACACGGGATGGGGCCTGAGAGAGGCGACGAGCAGGGAGGGCGGGAGACGGGCAGCAGGGGCTGGGCTGCCGGAAGCCTGCTGGGCCGGTCGCCCCCCCGGAGAGCAGAGCCCCAGGCCCGCCTCGCAGCCCCTCCTGCCCCTTCCCCCCACGGCTCGCACAGCCCCTCACCTGCACGGCTGGTCGGGAGGGAGAGGTGCAGCGTGGCCGGGCGCTGGGGGCTGAGGAACAGCCTGTGATGGGCCTGAAGTGACGGAGCTGGGCCTGGCAGGGCCCCTCCCGACACCCCTGAGAGCAGGATGGCGTCTGGGCACGTGCCCGCGTGGAGCTCGGCAGGAAACTCGCCTCCCAGCTCCAGGAATACGCCGAGACCGGGGGGGGCATCACATGTTTGTGAATCCCCATTTTATTCCCTCGCCTGCGGACTTTTGACACCAAAACCAAATATAAGTTTGACTCTCTGTGCGGCCTAGAATGTATTCTGGAGCCTCCCCTTCTTCAGCTGTGCCGTGCCGTGACCGCGAGGTGGAAGGTCAGAACCCCGTGCCGGTGCTGTAGGGATCTCCGGTGTGTGCAGGGATGAGCAAAAAGCCAAATAACAGAGCTGAGGGCACGAATATAATTTAAGGACTCCCGGGCTGGGAAGGCATCGGGAACGCTCCCTGCAGCCAGTGCTCTGAAGCCGGGTCAGATTCCTTTCGCAGGGAGGTAATCTCAGCCGAGCTCTCGGGAAGGCAACGGGTAAATAATATAAAAAAGAAAGACAAACCCCTGTGCATCGCCAGGTGTGACCCAAAAAGCAAAAAAAAAAAAAAAAAAGAAAAGAAAGACAAACGTGGGCCTCTATTACCTAGGTAAGACGGGCCCCAGAGCTGGGGGGAACGCTTCACCCGCCAGCGTGGGAATCCCACCAATCACTGCTTGACAAACTTCCCGCCCATGGGACCCCTGATGGCTGGAAACCTCATTTGCATACTTGGGCTCACAGCCTAGTGCTCCGGACAAGGCGTTGAAGGAGGAGGTTTGAAGCTGTGTCCGACTCCGCCGACCTGGGCTCTCTGTGGCCACTGAAAGCCCTTGGGGACGCACCCCAGAGCTTCACTGCAGAAGCCACTTTTCAGAACAAGGGTCTGGGCCCGCGGTGTCCCGGATGACAGGCCTGACAGATCCCGAGTCCCCCCACCCCAGGCTGGCTTTGGGGCGCGCACAGGACACACCCCTGCGGCTCTGCAGCCGACACGGGAGGCGGGGCCCGCGGTGACAGGGACAGGGAAGGGTCCCTGGGTCCCCAGCCCACGAGCCATGGGGCCTCAGGTCACAGCGCGAGGCCCGGTGGGGCCGTGGGAGGACGGAGAGCCCAGTTCCGAGGCCAGCGGCCAGGTGGGGACGCACCTGCCTCAGGCGCTGCCACACTCTGCCAGCTAGTGGGCCAACCCCCTCGGCTCTCTGGGCCTCAGTTTCCCTGGGTTGTGCGGGGCTCGAACAGAGCCAAGTGCTCAAAGCTCTGTCCAGGGCAGGGACGTGGCCAAGGGGTCCAGCACCCCAGGGGCAGCCCAGCGGCCCAGGGTCTTCTGTCCTAACGCTGGGCCGTCCAGTTGGCAGAGAATCATTGGGGGTGGCCCCTGGGCACTCTGAGTGGAGGGAGGGGAGGGGAGGGACAAAGAAGACAGGGGAGGGGAGAGGGAGGGGAGAAGAGGAGAGAGGGAGGGGAGGGGGGGGAAGATAAGGAAGGGGAAGGGATGGGAGAGGAGGGGAGGGGAGAGAGAGGGAAGGGGGAGTGGAGGGAAGGGGAGGGAAGTAAGGGGGAAGGGACAAGAAGAGAGGGGAGTGGAGGGGGAGAAGAAAGGAGAGAAGGGGAGAAAGGGGAGGGGAGGAGAGGGAGGGAAGGGAGGGGAAGGGAGGAGAGGGGAGGGGAAGGGAGGGAGGGAGGAAAGGGGAGGGGAGAAGAGGGAAGGGAGGGAGGAGAGGGGAGGGGAGAGGAGGGAAGGGAGGGAGGAGAGGAGAGGAGAGGGGAGGGGATGGGAAGGGAGGACAGGGGAGGGGAGGCAGGGAGGGAGGGGAGAGGAGGGGAGGGAGGGAAGGGGAGGGGAGGGGAGGGAAGAGGAGGGGAAGGGAGGGCAGGGGAGGGGAGGGGAGGGAGGGAGGGGAGAGGACGGGAGGGAGGGAGCTCTGGGTTCCCGGCACCCGGGTGCCCCTGCGTCCTGCACGCCCCCTCAGGCTGACCCCCGGGCCGAGCACGTGCGCGGAGCCTCAGGCGGGCGCAAAGGCGTTGGTTCTGGCAGCAGGGACGGCCCAGGCTGTGCCCAGGTCCCAGCAGGAAAGACCCCATGGCCCTGGCCCTGCTTTCCGCCCAACACAGCCTCCCGGCCAAGTGCTCGCCTCAGCGCCGGGCTCCTGGCGGTGTCCCTGACCCCCCTGCACCCGGCTCACAGGACACTCGGCTGCTCCCGACCCGAGCAGGGGCCAAGCGGCAAGTCCCAGTCACTTTGTGCCCCAGGACACGCGCCTGTGGCCGCTCCCCCGGGGACAGGGAGCGCGAGGCTGTGCCCAGGCGCCAGCCGACCCTAGAGCTGGAGGCCGCGCGCCTGCGCCCTGCATGCAGTCACGCAGCCTTTGCTGGCCCGGCTGCCCAGCCCTCGCCCGCCGGCCCTTCACTCCAGCAGCACTGAACAAGGAGCCTCTCTCGCCCCTGACGCCGTGGCTGGCTGAGCACTGAACGAGGAGCCTCTCTCGCCCCTGATGCCGTGCCTGGCCGAGCACTGTACGAGGAGCCTCTGCCTCTCCCGCCCCTGACGCCGCGGCTGATGCTGGGTGAGAGCATCAGCCTCCCCGCGTGCCAGCCCGAAAGGCTTTTCTGCGCTCCCGCGGGCTGGAACAGCTCCAGACTCCGTGGGGCCTGGAGGCTTCAGCCTCGGGTCCCGCAAGCCAGGCTCTTCAGCAGGGGTGAATCTCGCCTGATGGGTGGGGAGCAGCCCTAACCGTGGCGGCGACTGAGTTCTGCAGGTCTCCGGCTGCCGGGGCTCTGCCGGGGAGGGGAGGGGGACTCACCCCCAGGTCGCCCGATGCTCACCTCCTTCTTTCTTGCTTGCTTTTTGGTCACACCCGGCGGTGCCCAGGGGTCACTCCTGGCTCTGCACTCGGGAATTACTCCTGGCGGTGCTCGGGGGACCACGTGGGATGCTGGAAATCGAACCCGGGTCAGCGTGTGCAAGGCAGATGCCCTCCCCGCTGTGCTCTCGCTCCCGCCCCCTCACCTCCATTCTCAGTCGATCACCTGGTCATCGAGTCTCCGACCCGTCCTTCCAACAGGGCTGTAACGGCGCCGCCAAGACTGCCATTGCGCCCTCAGCGTCTGACCCACGAGTCCTGGCTTTCATGGATGTGATCACAGTAGACCTCACGGCTGGGGCACGCCAGGGCCGGGGGTCGACACTCCCGCTGGCCACGAGGAAGGCCGGTGCAGGGGCTGGAGTGATAGCACAGCGGGGAGGGCGTTTGCCTTGCACTTGGCCGACCCGGGTTCAATTCCCAGCATCCCATAGGGTCCCTTGAGCACCACCAAGAGTAATTCCTGAGTGCAGAGCCAGGAGTAACCCCTGGGCATCGCCGGGTGTGACCCAAAAAGCCAAAAAAAAAAAAAAAAGGAAAGGAAAAAAAGGCCAGTGCAGCCCCCGCGGGCCCCGCGCCAGGAGCGGGTCCTTCTGCGAGGGGAAATCTCCACGTTCGCATCAGACAGGAGGGCTAGGAGGACAGAGCCGGGGAGAGGGGCTCCCTAGCACACAGCACCCCTGGTCCGGGTCAGTCCCAGCACCCACACGGCCCTCAGGCCCCGCCAGGGAGGAGCCCTGGGCAAGACCCAGGGAGAAACAAATGAGTCAGATTGTAGCTGCAAGGCAGCGAGTTTGCTCCTGACAGGCTGCGACGGCCCCCCCCCCCAACCCCCCCACCCTGCCCGCCCCGTCCTGGCCCACACGCGGCCGTTCCTGAGCTCTGAGAGGTTTTTCCTCGCAGGAACCACTCTGAATTCTAGGAAATGCAATTAGAGGCGGGGGAGGGGCAAGCCCTCGGCCACGGGACCTCGCTGAGGCCTGTGGGACCCGAGTCCCTGAGATACTGAGGGCGGACAGGGCGGACACAGGCGAGCCGGGGCTGGAGGAGAGGAACATGCAGGTGAGAGGCGGGGGCGCAAACAGCCTGGCCGGGCTGGGAGCCGTTGGCCCTCGGGGCCCCAGAGTCCCCCCGGCTCTGCCCCCCAGTGCGGGCTGGGAGCCTAACCCGGCCCCCGAACTCCAGGCCTCGGCCCGCCTGCTTCTGCCCTCTGACCCCCAGAGTCTAAGGGTCGGGGTGATGGGATGGGCCCTCAGGGAAGAGCACTGTGAGGGTGAGCAGGGGGACACAGCGTCTGCAGGATGACCACCAAGGCCCTGAGGGGCGCCGGCAATGAACCGTGGGGACGCGGCGCTGGGCGTCTCGGAGGGGCCACCCGACACGCACACGCGGGGTCCAGGGCTCCGGATCTGCCTCGAGACCCCACGAGGCTCCGGCCCCTCCAACCACCCGCGGTTGTAAGCGTGTAAGCGCGAGAGCGGCCAGCGGCCTGCGGGCCCTGCTCTGGCCGGGGAAGGGCGGGCCGGGCTGCAGGGGACAGGAGAGACGGGCATCACCACGTCACGCTTCTCCCTGCCGGCCCGGCCCCAGCTCAGAGCCTCACGAGCCCGAACCCTCAACCAACGGCGACTCCAGAGCAGGGGAGTGGGGGAGTCTGCCCCTCCCCTCCCCCGCACTGCCTCCCCCGGAGCCCGGCCCCCCCGCAGCCCAGACCCCCCACCTCCCCAGGCGTGGACCAGAGCCGTCTCGTCCTCAGCAGCCGTTCACCGTGGCGGACCCAGCACTCCCGGGGACGAGAAGTGCTGGTGGTGCCCGAGGGTGGGTGGCCCTGGAGGCAGGTGACAGGCTGGGACCAGGGAGCGAGAGAGACGGCTCTGCAGACACTGGCCCGGGCCTGACCAACAGGGTGGCCGTGCCTGCGGGGGGGCAGGAAGCCGAGGGTGGACCCACGGGAACGCCGAGGGCGGAAGGCGCCAGGGGTCAGCCCTGTAATAGCTTATTTGGAATCTCAAGGAAAAGTACTGGGCACGGCCCAAACCAGTACCCGAGCGTCCCCGCCCGCGTCCCTGGCGTTCAGAGTCTGCACCTCCAAGTGCTGAACTTCCTCAGAGCCGCGGGCTGGGAGTCGGCCCCGGGCCGTCACTCCCTCCCCTGCCGAGATGGCACTCGCTGGCCTCAGGCAGGGGCGGCCAGAGGGGGTCCGGCTAGGAGTGGACAGCAGTGGGGCTGGGGCCCCGGGGACAGGCCCTGCCAGCCCCTGCGTCCACACGCCAGGCTGGCAGGGAGGACGGGGCGGGATCCGGGGCCCCCGTCCCTCAGGTGGCCTCTAGGCTGCAGGACCCTGGAGAGCGGGGCCTCACCGCCCCCAGCAGGGCCAGGCCGCCGCGGGGCCTTTGCGCTCCCGGGGTGCGTCTCGGCTGCCGTCGCCGTCGCTGGACGCTGGCCCTTGTGCACTGAGTCTGCGTCACTGTCCCGCGTGGCCCCGTCTCCGGGGCGATGCGGGTGACCCCTCCGATGGGGCTGCCCGACTTCGGGGGAGGGTGCCTGAGAGTCGGGGGCTCAGTGGCCCCCGCCCCCCCCCACGGGCCCCCCTGTGACACAGCTTGTCGGGGGCCGCCTGGGGCCCAGCCTCGCCCCGCCTCAGGCATGGCGGCTCCTTCAGGCCTGGCGCAGTGCTCGGGCAGGGACAGCCAGCCCCTCACCGGCGACAGTTTCTCCAAGGCCAAGATGCCCACCTGGCCACCCTGGTCCTTGCTTCCGGGAGTTGAGGGGCTCGTGGCTGGTCAGGTCGCACCCGGGGTCTGAGGTCAGGAACCTCGTCAGATTTGGGACCTCAGAGGCCCCGAGCGATTCCTTTTTGCTTTTATTTTGGGGGGGTCACACCCAGCGATGCTCAGGGGTTACTCCTGGCTCTGCACTCAGGAATTACTCCTGGCAGTGCTTGGGGGACCATATGGGATGCCGGGGATGGAACCCGGGTTGGCTGCATGCAAGGCAAATGCCCTACCCGCTGTGCTATCTCTCCGGCCCCCCGAGCGATTCCTGACACCCCCACCGGCTCCTGCTTCCCTGCGGCAACCCCTGCCTTGGGCCGGGACCCAGGGGTGCCTGTGACTCCCTTTCCCCCGCCACCAGGGGCCCAGGGGTGCCTGTGACTCCCTTCCCTGCCTCGGGCCGGGACCCAGGGGTGCGGTGACCCCCTTCCCCAGAGCAGGACGGGCACCGCTGTCCCTGGACACAGCCCCAGTGGGTGTCAGAGGGCCCTGAGCTGCGAGCTGGACTGGACACCAGGGCCGCGGGGTCCAGTCCGGCTGGACGCTGGGGGAGGCCAGACCGTGCAGAGCTGAGGTGAGGCCAGAGCAGAGCGCTGGGGGTCGGGGCCCGGATGGGCCAGGACCCAGCAGGGGGAGCAGACGGAGAGCGAAGGGGCAGAGCAGGGTGAAACAAAGGAGACGTCCACCCAGGAGCAAGGGAGACGGTGCTGGGAGAGTGGACGCCATGCGCCGAGAGACAGAGCCGGCGGCTCCCTGCACACCCACCGCTCCTGCTCAGACCCGACCTCGGAGCGAGGCCCTGAAGCCAGACAGCACAGAGTGGGGGTCTCCGTGGTGCTGGAGAGTCGGGGAGCTGGACTCCAGCGGAGGCAAAACTAAACGGGCCGGGCTGGAGCGATAGCACAGCGGGGAGGCTGTTTGCCTTGCACGTGGCCGACCCGGGTTCGATCCCCAGCATCCCATATGGTCCCCCGAGCACTGCCAGGAGTAATTCCTGAGCGCAGAGCCAGGAGTGACCCCTGTGCATCGCTGGGTGTGACCAAATAAATAAATAAATATAAATAAACAGGCTGACATCACGCCCCGAAGCTTCTGCACTGCCTGTGAAACTACCACGGAGACCAGGGGCGAGAAGACGCTTCCCTCACACACCAACGCGGGCTGGGGTCCCAGAGAGATCAGCAACTCAGCCGCAGCACAAGCGGCCCGGCTAGAGACGAGCAGAGGGGCTGAGCAGACTCGTCCCAGCCAGGACAGGCGCCGGCCCGCACCCACTGCCCAGAGGGACGCGGGCGCAGAGAAGGGAGCCCCGAGGCAGCACAGGAAGGCGAGCTGGTGCGCGTGGAAACTCCCCTGGAGACCGGAGAGAGAAATTCCACACGCGCTCTTCACACGGTGCCTGGGCTGGAGTTCGCCTGAGGAGCAGAGCCCGGGTAAAGCCGCCCTCTCAGAGCTGGGCTGTTCATGACGGTCGAGGGCTGACAGTAACCGAGGGTCGCCGTGAAAGAGGAAGGGTCCATGCCACAGGCGGCCGCTCACTCTCGGTCCGGAGGACGCCATCTGGAGGGCTCGTTTTTTTGTTTGTTTTGTTTTATTTTGTGGTTTTGGTTTTTTTTTTTTTTTTGCATCACACCTGGCGATGCTCAGGGGTTACTCCTGGCTCTGCACTCAGGAATTACCCCTGGCAGTACTTGGGGGACCATATGGGATGCTGGGATTCGAACCCGGGTCGGCCGCGTGCAAAGCAAACGCCCTCCCCGCTGTGCTATAGCTCCAGCCCCTGGAGGGTTTGTTTCAACAAAGACAAACGCCCACGTATGGCCTGTGGAGAAACCCAATAAACAAGCAGCTTTTTCGGTCAAACTAACAAAATAAACCTGATAGGGTGCAGCTCCCTGGCTACCGGAAAGAAGCTACCAGAATAGGGAAAGGGCTCCTCGCTCTGGGCAGAGGCCGTGGCCGGCTCACGTGGCCGGTGCAGGTGACGCCTTCTGGGGCCGCACGGCCAGGCCTACGGCTGGACCAGCATCCGTTACTGCGAGGAAATTGACCGAGAGGTACGGGTCAGGCAAAGGCACAGCGGGGAGGGCGTTTGCCTCGCACACGGCCGGCCCGGGTTCAGTCCCAGGCATCCCATAGGGTGCCCCGAGCACCACCAGGAGTGACCGCTGAGTGCAGAGCCAGGAGTGACCCCTGAGCACTGCTGGACTGGCCCAAAACAAAACAACAACAAAACCTTCCCAGTCACAGCGGTGACGGAGCGAGCCCAGCGGAGCCCAGGGCAGACAGAGGCCCCAGGGCGCCACGTGGTTCTCTGACAGCTGCGTCTGGCCTGGCTCGGGCTCGTGCCGGGGACACCCCCCCTGCTGGCCACTGTCCACTGGGCTCATTCAATCTCGGCCTCCTTTGGGTTTTTTTGGCCCGTCTGTCAACGTCACGCCTTCATCTGGACCCTCTTCACTTCCCGTCCTGGAGCTATAACGCCGGGTGGGGCGCACCCGACTGGGGGTGGGCTGGGGCTAGCCGGGGTTTTTTCGGGGGGGGGGCACTCTGCATGTGGAACACGGGGAAATACTCGCTTCCCCCAGAGGAAATGCACTTGTGCTCTTCCCCCCTTAGACAGCCTGTCGCCACTTTGACCTGGTCTTGTGATTTTCCAAGCTTCACGGGAACAGAGACCAGAAGCGCCCCCCACCCTTCCCGGGAAAGAGCAACAGTGCACACGGCTCCCCGGGGGGCTGCCCACAGAGCCGTGGCTAGGAGGGGCGGGGGAGAGCTAGCACCATGGGGAGGGCGTCTGCCTTATTTTCCCTTCATGTCGCCGACCCGGGTTCAAGCCCCGGCATCCCATAGGGTTTCCCGAGTGCCAACAGGAGTAATCCCTGAGTGCAGAGCCAGGAGTAAGCCCTGAGCATCACTCAGTGTGACCCAAAAAGCAAAATAAATATTAAATAAATCCCAGGGGCTGCAGCACACGATACCCCCGACCTCTGGGGCAGGGCCAACGTGTCCACCCCCTGCTGCGTCACCCACCTCAATCGCTCAAGGCCCTGACCGTGAATGCTGATGTCAAACCTGCTTTTCGAGTTAGCACAATAGATAATAGTAACATCAGAACATGGGGCTGGAGCGATAGCACAGCGGGGAGGACGTTTGCCTTGCACGTGGCCGACCCGGGTTCGATTCCCAGCATCCCATATGGTCCCCTGAGCACCGCCAGAGGTAATTCCTGAGTGCAGAGCCAGGAGTAACCCCTGAGCATCGCCAGGTGTGACCCGAAAAGAAAAGAAAAAAAAAGAACAAGTGCACAGACTGACTGGCCTGGCGGCCTCTTGTCCCTGTGGGAGGACAGTCCACCTTCCGGCCACCCACTGAGTCCTGAGGGGACCGAGGATGTGTGGGATGTTGAGGGGGGCTGGAGGCCCCGCCCGGGGGCTCCTCTCCGCCCCCCTCCTGCATATCCCCAGCCCCTGAGGGCGCCCGTCTCCCGTGGCACCCACTGACCACAAGGGGCGCAGCCGGCGTGGAGCAGAGGCCTTCCCACTGCCCCCTGCACAGTGCTCAGGCCAGGGCTTGGGAACTCAAGCCCGACCCCCCAGGGAGCCGAGCCTGGTTCCCGCCCCGTGGCAGGACCTGGGCTGTGCCCGTCTCTGCAGGTTCCCCAACATTCAAGCCGCATCCCACAGGCACCTGTGTCCACCCTGGCACCTGGGCTGTGTGTCCACGACGGCCGGAACAGGCCCCTGGCGAGGCTCAGTCAGCTCTCGGTCCCGGAGGTGACCGTCCAGCTCGCCGCTGCCCTGGGCTGAGGGCTGAGCCCTGACACCAGCTCACACGGCCTCCGTCCTTCCAAACGTGACCACAGTGACCCGCCCTGCCCCGAGACTCGGAGCCACAGCTAAGCCAACAGGCAGCACCTGTCTCGAGAGCGTTAGGAGTAGGGCTGTGGGCCGGGCACTCTGAGTGGGGGGAGGTGGGGGAGGGGGCCCTCCCGGGAGGGCTCTCGGGTGACTTTGAGCAGTCGTGACATCAGAGCTAGTGCAGGGGCTCAGGCCTGGCACAGGCTGGCCCGGGGCCAATCCCCGGCACCACCTCTGGCCTCCCAAGTATCGCCAGGAGTGACCAGAGCACAGAGCCAGGGGTGAGCCCGGAGAGAGCCAGACTGACAGGGCACGTGTCACCTGCAGGGATTCGCCCTGGAGACGGTTCTGCCAGCAGCCTTGGGGGGCTTCCATTCATTCAGGGTGTTCGAGCTCCACATTTTGGTGGAATTATTTAAAAGATTACATACAGGGGCTGGAGCGAGAGCACAGTGGGTAGGGCATTTGCCTTGCACGCAGCCGACCCGGGTTCAAATCCCAGCATCCCATATGGTCCCCTGAGCACCACCGGGAGTGATTCCTGAGTGCAGAGCCAGGAGTAACCCCTGTGTGCATCGCCAGGTGTGACCCAAAAAGCAAAAAAAAAAAAAAAACATAAAATATTACATACAAATATATCATGGAAACCGTTCACTTAAAAATCTCTTTCAGGCACCGAGCACATAACTTTGAGCAAAGTGGGAGTGGCGACGATATTTCTATTTTACAACCTATTTGGAGCCTACAGGGTTCACAAGATGCCGCCAAGTGAAAGAATAACAGGTCACTAAAATTCCTTTGATGAACCTAGAGCCTGTCAGGTATTTCCCAGGACATCACAGGGGAGCAGCTCTGACGACAGGGTGACAAGTCGTTTGCATCAGGGTCACTCCAGTGACCTGCCTTCAGCAAGGGCATCAAGTTGTCAGCTGCTACAGCCGCAAGACGTGGGCCGAGACGCCCCAGCCGCGAGGTGGGGCTTTAGAGAACTGAGTCCCGGCCGGGTGGAGCCCCCCACCCTGGGGAGGAGACGGGCATCAGGGCTGATGCTGCCCGCCCAGAGACCCCCAGATGAGCACCCATGAAGCCCACGCTGACGTCCAGCTGACAAATGTGGTCTCGGTGAAAATTAAACATGCAAAGCCACAGGAAATTAGCGTTCTTAACTTATGTTCTTAGTAGTGACAGGGGACTGGAGCGATAGCACAGCGGGGAGGGCGTCTGTCTTGCACATGGCCGACCCAAGTTCGATTCCTCCGTCCCTCTCGGAGAGCCCGGCAAGCTACCGAGAGTATCCCACCCACACGGCAGGGCCTGGCAAGCTCCCCGTGGCGTATTGGATATGTCCAAAACAGTAACAAGTCTCACAATGGAGACGTTACTGGTACCCGCTCGAGCAAATCCATGAACAGGACAACAGTGCCACAGCAGTGATAGGAAGACCTTTGAGTGTAAATATCTAGAGAATTCAGCTAAAACGTGATAGAAGCACAGAGGGCCGGCAGACGGGCCACGCGGCCGGACTGATTCCTCACGCCCCGCGTGGTCCCTGGCCTCCGCCAGGAGGGGCCCCTGAGTGCAGGGCCGGGAGCCGGGAGCGAGCGCTGCGGAGACAGGCGCCTGCAGACGCGCATGGGGCTCCCGCTGCCGGGGCCGCCTCTGCCCTCACGTGAACGAAGAGGCTTCAGACAGCCGCCGCCGTGCCCGGGCTAGAGGGAGGTGGCGCTAGTGAGGCCCTGTTCCTAAGTGCCAGCGCAGGCGATGAGCTAAGAACACAGCCCGAGTAGGTGCCAGTGCCGGCGTCAGTATGAACCCAGAGGATGCGACGTCTCAAACAACCTGAAGCCGGCAAAGACGCAGCAGGAAGCCCTCCACCTCCCCGACACCGCGGGCGGCTCCCGGCGGGCACTGCCAGTCTGCCCCAACGTGGGCGTAACACTCCCACGTCACACTCCGGGCGTCACACTCCGGGCGTCACACTCACACTCCGGGCGTCACACTCCGGGCGTCACACTCTGGCGTTACACTCTGGCGTCACACTCTGGGCTTCACACTCCGGGCGTCACACTCCAGGCATCACACTCCTGTGTCACACTCACACTCTGGGCGTCACACTCCGGGCGTCACACTCCCGCGTCACACTCACACTCTGGGCGTCACACTCCGGGCGTCACACTCACGCGTCACACTCCGGGCGTCACACTCGGGGCGTCACACTCCCGCATCACACTCCGGCATCACACTCCGGGCGTCACACTCCGTCCGGCTGCAAGTCACGCGGAGAACCAGGACGGGACCAAGAAGGACGAGGCGAGCAGGCGGGCGGCCAGCACGGTTCAACGCGCCCGGAGACCCGGGCAGGGACGGCTGCCTGCGGTGCTTGGTCCCGCGTGAGGCGAGCCCGTGGCACAGGCTGGGGGCAGGCAGGGGCCGGCACTTCCCGTGGGAGCTCGGGAGAAGCCGCGGCCCTCGGCAGGTGCCGGCGAGAGGAGAGACTTGGGAAGCCAAGGACACGCACTGTCAGACCAGGGCAGGGAAAGCAGCCGGTCTGGGCGGGAGCCTCGGCTCAGGCAGGGAGGGGGGGAGAGGGGAGGGGAGGGGGGAGGGAGGGGAGGGGAGGGGGGAGGGAGG
This sequence comes from Sorex araneus, assembly GCF_027595985.1. Taxonomy (NCBI): domain Eukaryota; kingdom Metazoa; phylum Chordata; class Mammalia; order Eulipotyphla; family Soricidae; genus Sorex; species Sorex araneus. Next base: position 66,332,605 of record NC_073311.1, read on the forward strand.
GGAGGGAGGGGCAGAGCTTTGTAACGGCAGAAGAGAACATTTAAAAGGGAAAAAAAGGAAGCTCCCTGGGCTGGCGTGGGGAGGAAGTCACGCTGAAGCGCCTTCTGCTGACTCAGGAGCCAGTGGCAGCGCCAGGAGCAGGCGGGGGGGGGGGGGGGGATGGGGGTGGAGGGAAACCTCGACGAGCTGCCTGCGAGGGAGACGCCCCACAGCTGTGTGGAGGGGCCCCTGGGGGCCACGGGAGCAACAGCCACGGGGGAAAGGAAGGACGTGGGAGACCCACAGAGCCGCGGGCAGGGGGAGGACGCAGGAGGCGCCAGGCTCAGTGCTCCTGAGCGTCCCCACTGGGGGGGGGGGCAGCGGGGCTCTGAACAGAATAGACACGTGCAGGGTGGAAAAGGGCAGTGTGGCTGTGGGCAGAGCAGACAGGGCAGAGTGGACACAGGCAGAGTGGGTGTGGGCTGTGTGGACACGGGCAGAGTGACATGGACAGAGTGGACACAGGCACAGTGGACACAGGCACAGTGGGTGTGGGCAGTGCAGACACGTGCAGGGTGAACACGGGCAGAGTGGATGTGGGCGGTGTGGACACGGGCAGAGTGACATGGACAGAGTGGACACAGGCAGAGTGGACGTGGGCATTGTGGACACGAGCAGTGTGGACAGGGCAGAGTGGGCATGGGTGATGTGGCCTTCTTCTGGAGGTCAGCAGGCCCAGAGTGGCTCCCCAATAGTTAGAGGCTGTGGACACAAGTGGGCATCGGCCTGTCCACAGCCACTGCGCGTCCAGAGAGCGACTTTCCCGAGGGACGGTGGCCCCAGTGCCCCGAGGAAGCGCCTTTCTGCTCCGAGCAGCTTCCGGCCCTTAGAGAGACGCCGCCTGCGCCCGCTTGTGGACTCCAGCTGGCCTCTGGACCTTCCCGGGCGGGCAGGGGGCTTCCACCCCAGTCTACCTCGGGAGGGCGAGGCCCAGGGGGGCCTCAGGACCCCGAAACCGTCCCTGCCGCGGCCTCCAGACAGTCACGGGCACCCAGCGTGGGGCGGGCCGGGGAGCCCTCAGTCCAGCCTGGGGGCTCAGCGTGGGGCTCCAGGGGGCCTGCAGCCCTTGGCAGCCCGCTCCCCCCACCCCCGGGAAGGCGGGGGAGGGGAAATGACCCCTTCGGTCAAATCTCCACCCTCCGGAGGAATTTCCTGTAGATGCTTTTATGACGGGGCCGGAGCAGCAGCAGAGCAAGGAGGACCCTTGCCTGTGGTCCCTCGAGCCCCCGAGGACTGAGCCCTGAGCACCACGGGTGCTGCCGAAAAGACACAGTCACTTGTTTGACGTTTGTCCTTTCTCCTCCGCTGCAGGGAGCTTAGGTTTGCTGCGTTCCACCCATCACAGTGCTCCCAAGACACCCGCATTCCTCCGGGTCCATCTTTAACCCCTCTGTGCTCCACTGCCTGTTAACCTCTACCCCCAAATCAGGCCCTGAGACTTGCCGGCTCAGATCCTCCTGAGGGCTCTGGGTTTGGCACATGCAAGTGAAATGTTGCTTTTCTCTTTCCTTCATGTGCCTTGCAGTTGACTTTAGAGCAACGTCCTTTTTGTGCAGACAGGAAGACAGTTAGCGCTCTGCTTTTGTGGCTTGGGAGTTAACTGACTCGGAACAATATTCACCCCGGGGCATCTGTCATAGTTACTTGACTGAGGCCTCACTGGCCCTTAGTTCCTAGCACCCCAAAAGGAGGGTCCCGATGAGGGATTGGATGGACACAGGGCAAGCTGTGAGCTACCCTGGCGTCAGAAGGGGACAGGCCAAGCATCATGAAATTTACAAGTTAAATGGACAAACTCTGTCATGACCCAAAGAGAGGTAACTGAATAAGGACCCTGCTGGGGTCAGGAAAGACTCATCTGGCCTGAGCACTGTGGCTGGGAAACATAGCAAGATGTCCCCGGGACGAGCCAACCTTTAAGCTTACCATAACTCTTACTGTGTTCATACCAAAGTGACTAGCAATATTATTAAGGACTAAATTTAAGATGACGGTTTACATGGATCTGGACTGAGGAAAGGGGGAAGGAACACAGCTTAGATGGAATTCCGCCCTTGGGCAAGTCCCCTAGCAGGACGCCTCCCCCAGGAAGGCCTGGCGTGTGTTGGTCATGCAACCACACCCCCGATCGTCGTGACTTCTCTGTAGATAACGCCGTGAGACTGGAGAGGGGCGTGTGGGGTTTTTTTAAAATCCTCCTTTTAAACCCTTCCCCTGGGGCTGGAGCAATAGCACAGCGGGGAGGGCATTTGCCTTGCACGCGGCCGACCCGGGTTCGATCCCCGGCATCCCATATGGTACCCCAAGCACCGCCAGGGGTGGTTCCTGAGTGCAGAGCCAGGAGTAACCCCTGAGCATTGCTGGGTGTGACCCAAAAAGCAAAATAATAATAATAATAATAATAATAATAATAATAAAATAAATAAACCCTTCCCCGTGTCCCAGCAGCGGCTCCGTGTGGTTCCCGCTGCGTCTCGCCCGCGGTGCAGCACCAAGCCGAGAGAACACGGCTTTGGCAGAGACAACCGGCTGCTTTATTCGTTGTTTTGGCTCCATTCAGGGGCAAACCAGGGCCACGTCTGGCTGGAATGCTACCACGAGCTCCCAGCGCTGGTACGATTTGCAGACACTCGGCGCCTGGGCCCTGTCTGATGCTAAAGACAATTTCTCTGACGCTGTAGCTCTGGGAAACACCTTCGTCTAAGGCTTGTGAAAACATATGCTCGGATTTTGTTCGGCTTTTGAGATTTCTTTTTTTTTTTTTTTCACCTGGAAAATATCTTGACTTTGGAATTTGTTCAGAGAACAATTGTTTCAGAGGACTGCCATAGACGTGTTGGGAAACGCCAGCCCAGCCCTGACTCGGTCACCGACCCCGTCCACTAGTCTGACATTGGTGGGGATCGAGAGGGGCCAGCCCAGGGCTCGTGGTGGCTTCTAAGGTGCCGTCCGAAACTTCTTCCTCATCTGCCTCCTGCACGCGCTCATGTGCACCTGTTTAGCAAACACACGTCCGTGCGGGAGCTTTCCTGAGATCGAATGTCACTCAGTTCTCTCAAACTCCAACTTCCAGAGAAAGGCCAGGTCCCCTCGGGCTGGGCCGGGCCCCTCGCACGCCTCGGGGTCCCTTTCCGCCGGAGCAGGACGTGGGCGGGAAGGCAGCGAGAGGCGGCTGGGGCGCCGGACCCCGTCCAGACCCTGCACAGACAGCGCCCAGCCCGGAGGCCAGGCCAGGGCAGGGTAATGCCGGAGGGCGCGAGGCCACGCCCACGTGGACGCTGCCCTAAGCGTGGTCAGACGATGGCCCGGCCGGGGGCGAGTACCCAGACCTAGACAGAGAAGCAGGAACTCCGCTGGCACCAAGCTGAGGCGCCCGCCAGCACTGCGCCCGCCCAAGTACAGGGCCGGGAGTAAGGCCCGCGTGCACAGCCGGTGTGGGCCAAAAGCCAAGAAAAAGAGAACATTCCCGAATTCTTCCCGTCTCTGTGCTCCTCCTCGTCGTTCTCCGGGCTCTAGGCCGACCTAGCACCTCCGCTCAGCACCCTCAGCCCCCGTCCGGCCGCCGACTGGCCGCAGGGAAGACCCTCCCGCCCTCGTCCCCTGGTGGCTTCCTGCCGGGCTGCAGACTGCAGCCAGCTGTGCCCGGGCTCCTGGAGACACTGGTCCCCATGCGTGAGTGGCCGCGACTCCCTGCTCCCTTCAGTGCTGACGGCACCGCGGCTGGCTCGGTGCCAGCTCTGGTGCTCGTGCTGCAGAGAGCGAAGGTGCTCGCGGGGCCCTGGGGATGCTCGGTGTCCCCTGGATGCCGGAAGTGGGACTGCCGCGGCTCAAGTTCACTGAGAAGTTTCCGTGCGGATTCCACAGGGCAGACCCTTTCCTTCCCGGGGCTTGGTAGGGGCGACAAGGTAGAGGGCACTGATGAGGAGTCAGCCACAGAGCTTGCTCCCCAGCCTCTCCTCACTCAGAGCGGCGGGGTGACGGGGAGGAAGCTGGCTCCACGCTGCTCAGAGCAGGCTCGGTTTCCCTGGAAACCAGCCTCCTTCCTTAGGTACCCAGGAGCGCATGAGAGTCAGCCCGTGGGCATGACAAAAGGCGCCCTGGTGCCAAGACTAGGGCCTCAAACACCTCTCTCCCTCTCTCTCCCTCTCTCTCTCTCTCCCCCCTCCTTCTCCCCCTCTCTCTCTCCCTCTCTCTCCCTCCCTCTCCCCCCTCTCTCTCTCCCTCTCTCTCCCTTCCTCTCCCTCTCTCCCTCTCCCTCCCTCTCCCCCTCCCTCTCCCCCTCTCTCTACCTCCCTCCCTCTCCCCCCTCACCTCCTCTCCCTCTCCCTCCCTCTCCTCCTCTCTCTCTCCCTTTCCCTCTCCCTCCCTCTCTCCTCTTTTCCTCTCTCCTCTTTTCCTCTCTCTCTTCCTCTCTCTCTCCCCTCTCTCTCTCCCTCTCCCCCTCTCTCTCCCTCCCTCTCCTCTCCCTCCCTCCCTCTCCCTCCCTCCCTCTCCCCCCTCACTCCCTCTCTCCCTCTCCCTCCCTCTCCCCCTCTCTCTTCCTCTACCTTCCTCTCTCTCCCTCTCCCTCTCTCCCTTTCCTTCTCCCTCCCTCTCCCCTCTCTCCCTCTCTTGCTCTCCTTCTCTCTTATACCCACACATAGAACACCTCTCTCTCTCTCTCTCTCTCTCTCTCACACACACACACACACACACACACACACATGCACGCTCGCGCGCGCATACACACACACACACACACACACACACACACACACGCATGCACGCACGCATAGGCCTCTTATTTACATCACAACATCCCAGGTAACTGGCCAGGGTGAGAGCGAGTGACACGCGGCTTCGGGCTCTCAGGGCCGAGCTTTGGGCCCAGAGCACTGACTGACTGAGCCTGCCTGATTCAGCCAAACAGTGTCACCAAGGGACTTTCTAAGGAAGTCTGACCTCGAGGGAATAAGGATGCCTTTAAAACCTTAGTCCTCAAGCGCTGAAATAATTGAAATAGTGCAAAGGATCTGGAAACACAAGAGACCCGCTGCCCGGGGCCGTGAAACAACCGCGGCGGTGCTCGCAGGGGGCACCTGAGGACAGATCCCCCCTTCCTGCTGGGTCCACCCCGGGCCTCGCGGTCGGTCAGGGCGAAAGTCCTAACACTGAGCTCCATCCGCACCCGGGATGTTGCTGTATAGCGGCTTCACCAAGAAGGAGGGAAGGGGGAAGGGGCGGGGGGCGACCCCTCTTCTCTCTCGCTCCGATCCTTGGGACACCAAGGAGTCTCTACGGCGAGTGGAAATGCCTGTGTGAGGAGCCTTCTGAGAGTGTGCACGGCCAGAACACACCAGCCACAGGCTCCTGCACCACGTGACGGCTCGCCAACCCTTCCGGCACGCCTGGAGAGAAGCAGGGCTCAGCAGGGTGGGAGAGAAGCCCAGTGGGGAGTGCAGGGCCCCAGAAAGGGACATTTGAGGCCACCGGTTTCTCAGAATGTCGCAAATTAAACTAGTAAGCGAGTGTTTGTTCCACAAAAGTCTTTTGGGAACAAAAATTCATGACAATGACTTGTTAAGCCTTAAAAAGCACTTTAGTGATGTGTATCTAGTCTGTGAAGCCTTTCACTTAAAGTGCCAGAGAAAATGTTTTTACAAATGTTGCAGTGAGCACTGTAAAAAGCAGCTACTTCATGTCTGTATGTAAGTTGAGTCCCTTGGAGGGAGGTCTGTTTTTTATTGATTGATTGCTGGTGACAATATTTTGAACTCGCACGGTTAGCTCCATATCACTCTCTAAACAGTCCCCGAAATCCCAGTGTCACACACCTGAAAAACACCCTCTGGGGGCGCCGGGAGGACTGGTCAGTGTTGGGAGCTACCACACGTGTGCGTGGGGCGGAGGGTGGTAAGGCAGAGAAGGGGCCAGCATGACAGTGTGGCTGGAAATGGTCCTGCTGGGTAAGGACTGAGGACTGGGAGCAGGGGAAGGGACACACGTGGTGACCTTCAGCGTCTGCTGCAGCCACAGCCCCAAGAAGAGAAAAGGAAGGGAGGCGGAGTGAGGGGAGAAGGTGCCTGTCACAGAGGCATTGGTGGAGGGGGGGTTGGGGTGAGGGGAGGGACCCTGGGGACACAGGTGCTGGGAACTGTGCACTGGTGGGGGACGGGTGCTGGGACACTGTGTGACTGACGCCCAGTCGCGAGCAGCTCTGTGATGGCTGTCTCGTGGCAATTAAAGGGAAAAGGGGGAAAAGAACCCTCCCATGGGGCCAGAGAGAGAGAGAGAGAGAGAGAGAGAGAGCACAGTGGGGAGGCGCTGGCCCGGCACGCTCCCACACCGGGTTCCTTTCCCGGCACCGCATAGGGTCCCCCAAGCCCACCAGGAGTCAGCCCTGAGCACAGAGATGGAGTCAGCCCTGAGAACTGGCAGGTGTGACTGAAAAACAAACAAAACAATAGCAAAGACCCCTCTGAGAACCAGGGCCATAGCTCAGTAATGGAACGTCTGCTTTGACAATATCCGGATTCAGTGGCTGACACCACACACACACACACACACACACACACACACACACTCACACAAACACCCCAACATACACACTGACACATACACACCAACACACAAACACACACCAACACACACACACTCAAACACCCCAACATACACACTTACACATACACACCAACACACAAACACACACCAACACATACACACTCACACAAACACCCCCAACATGCACACCCGACACACACCCTGACACATACACACTCACACACACACACACACACACACACACACACACACACACACCTTCACTCCTTCCCTTTTCCCGCTGTGGATCACGGTGAGTCCAGCGTGAGAATCCGTGTTGCTGGTTTGGCCCGTGTGTCCATGTGTCAGGACCCCATGGAAGGGGCTTCGCTCCCGGGCCCCTCTAGCCCCCGACACCCGCCCGAAGGCGCGTCCTTCTCCGCGAGAGCAGAGACCCCCGAGAACACCAGCCCCTGGCCCGTGTGGCCCCATCTTCAGCTGCAAACACACAGGCTCCCCCAGAAGTGACGCCACCGCAGGGCCCCGGCAGGGGACAGAGCCTGTGGCCCCAACACCCCTCACCCGCAGCCCCAGCAGACCTGGCCACGGCTTTCCAGCATCCGCCGGGCCTCAGAGGCCAGGCTCAGGGGCTCCGAAGGGGAAGGACCGGGCCAGCACCAGGCCCCAGAGAGCCAGGTGGCGGGAAGACAGGCAGCCCAGAGGAGGTGGGGAAGGGGAGGAGCCGGGAGGGGGGGAGGGGAGGGGAGGAGGGGGGGTGCTGGGAGCTGCCGAGGCCCAGCAGGGACAGGGGTGCCAGGCCAGCCCACCCGTCACCTCAGGCCGCCCCACTCACGGCCAAGGGGGGCTCGGGCTGTGCCCGCGGCTGGGGCTGGCACTGAGCCCCCCACGAGGGCCTGGGGTGACCCAGGGTGGGTCCAGCCTGTGACAGGGCCAGGAGGAGCCGCCGAGACAGCACGAGAGGCCCCCGCCGACTGGGGCTGGATTTGTTCTCAGGGTTTGGCTCTTTGTTTTTGGGCCACATCTGGGGGAGCCAAGGGCTCACTCCTGGCTCTGTGCTCAGGGACATGAGGGGGGCTCGGCCACGTGCAAGGCCAGTGCTTCCCCTGCCGGTTCCCCCCCGCAGAAAGCCAACCTTGAAAGCACCAGCGCTCTCAAATGGTTGCACATACGATCGTCTTCTTCCTCCCCTCCAATCAGCCCAGATGTAATTTAAAATATGTAGGCAAGGATTTTTTTAAATGCCAAAAATAAAACTGGAAAATTAGGAAGAAAAGAAATTTTGTTTTGGTTTTGGGCCAACTCCATCAGGGCTCAGGGCTCATTCCCGGGGGCTGGGGACCACCGAGGGTGCCGAGGCTCGAAGCCGGCGGGCCAGGCCAAGCTCCCTGCACGCGACCGCTCCGGCCCTAGGAAGAAAATATTTTAACTACAGCACAATAACATTTCTTAGAGAATATCTGGGAGAACAGCCCAAGTTTAGACAAAATTTGCTAAACAATGTAGCGCTGATTGCAGCCTAATCGGCCCCAACAGAATCAGAGAGACGACGGAATATAAAACAGACTCCGGGACACTCTCAAGAGGAGCGTTTCGGTTCCCAGAGAGACTGACTTTGGGTGGGTAATCTACGGATATTTGCTATATGTATGTATATAGCACAGCGGGCCGGGCGTTTGCCTTGCACGCAGCCGACCCGGGTTCTATTCCTCCGTCCCTCTCAGAGAGCCTGGCAAGCTACCAAGAATATCCCTCCCGCACGGCAGAGCCTGGCAAGCTCCCTGTGACTATTCGATATGCCAAAAACAGTCACAACAAGTCTCACAATGGAGACGTTACTGGTGCCCGCTCGAGCAAACTGGTGAGCAACGGGACGGCAGTGCAGTGCTACAAGGACGCTTGTTTCCCTTTCCCTGTTGGTCTCAGAGCAGCGGCTGCAGCTTCTGAGTAACAAAGTAGAAAAATTAAAGCTCGCGGAAGGGTGAGTGCACTCGCGGGCTCTCCGGGCGGCTCTGTCTCACCGCCCACGTTCAGTGCCCTGGAACCACAGTGTGTGGACTGGATTGGGACGGCCGGTGGTCAAGGACAGGCGAAGGAAGAACGAGGACCATGCTGGTTGCTGATTAGTTACCGTTTATTCAATCTTTAATCTTCCATCTCCCGCACTCCCAGCTCCGGCCTCTCTCTGGATCTACCGCCGCCTCCTTCTCTAGTCTCTCCTCTCTTGTATCTCTCCCCGAACCCCTTTTACTCCTCATGGCACTTCCAAAGGGCGCAATACATTGACGTCACCAAAGGCACCAAAAGATGTTACAGGAAGAACATTGAGGCAACATTATTCTCTTGTATCTGCAGGCCATTAATCTAGCCCCCCCCCCCCCCCCAAAGAAGATACAAAACCAAAACTGAAGCCTTCCTTGGGCTGAAAGCACTCGGATTTACATCCCAAAGACTAGGCTAGGCCAGAGCCTGGAATCTACAATGTCAAGTCAGGCCTGGCTAGCACCTAAAATCTGCATGTCAAAGACCAGCCAGGCTTCTGTGACAAAAGGAAAACTGCCTCTGAAATTATCTCCAGAAGGCAGCTGAAAAAGGGAAAATATTCCTGTCTGCAGTGCTGGTCTCCAACACAAAGGTACCAAGCAGCGGGGTCAGAGCTTGTCCCAGACGCCTTCGATTCTGTGGGGCCTGAGCCCCATCCGAGGCTGGAGCGGCCGCTCCGGACTGACCCCTCGCCGGGCTCCGTCCTGCATCCGTACACCTGCTGCTCGGCTTCATGCTTTGAGGGGGCCCAGGAGGACCACCCTCCTGATGTTTGCTCCTGCGGGTCCAGGCCTGGGCCCGGTGCCTGGGTATCACCCGGCCAGCCTGGGGGCTCCGGGGGGCTGCGGTGTCGGGGCTGACCACAGCCCCTCCTCGCAGAGCTGCGTTCCCAGGCCCCCCCCAAACGCCAGAGCCCCTTCACCTGTCCCCGGGCCCTTTGGCCTGGGCACCGTGAGCCCGAACAGGCCGGCAGAGAGACCCGGGGCTCGGCCGTCGAGGACCAGGGCCGGGTCCCTCTGTCCCTGGGGTGCCCGTCTTCTTGGCGTGCAGCAGAGACAGAGGGCCGGGAGGCCAGTGCCGGCGTTCCTGCCGGGCACAGCTGGAGAGTGGACAGTGCTTCTCGTCCTTCCCCTCCCGGGCCCCACCTCCGGCTGAGACCCTGGCAGGGCCAACGCCCTGGGCAGCGGCAGCCCTCGGAGCCTCCGTCCTCACCCCTGCCCCCTTCTGAGCTGCGTGGCTTAAAGCCAGACATCCCTGTGTCTGTGGCCTGGCGAGATGTCCTGCCCTTGCTGTGACGTAGGAAGGTGACAGTAAATGCAGGAAGCTCCGAGGTTAGGGCCGTGGGGGGGGGGGGGGGCACTGGCCTTGATGCAGCCGACCTGGGTTCAATCCTGGCATCCCAGAGGCCCCTTGAGCAGCTCTAGGAGCACTGCTGAGGGCGGAGCCCTGAGCACCACGCAAGGCGGTGACTCCAACACCCGACCACCAGGGCAGGAAGGAGAGACTGGCTCGCAGGAGGCTCGGGGGGCTGTGGGGCAGACCCCATCGCCGCCACCGTCCTGCACTTGTGCCAAATGCCTCCGTAATCCAAGCAAGCCGGCGTATTTGGACGAGCCCCCGACGCCTGCTCGGAGACACGCCCACAGAAGCCCGGGTGCTTAAAGCGGCTTCCCCAGGCGCTCACCTGGCAGAAGGGCGTGTTCCCCGCACCTGAACTACACAGGCAGCCGACTCTGTCACGTGAAGGCCGTCCCTGACGGGCCGAAGGGGGCAGAGGACACGGCAGGGCCTTGCTTACAGAGCGCCCGGCACGTGCCTCTCTGAAACCGCAGGAATGTCCGCCCAGGTGGGACCAGAGACAATCCCCAGCGTTTCCAGGGAAGACTTGGCGTGGCCGTGCGGGCTGGAGGCGGGGAGAGACCCGGGAGAGCCAACCCGGCCACCGCTGCCCAGCGTCACTCCCCCAGGACACTAGACAGTGAACACTAAGTGGAGAGACGACATCGCTTGCCCAGAGGCCGCTGGCACCAAACTCTTACAGTAAAACAAAACCTTTGGGACTGGAGCGATAGCACAGCAGGGAGGGTGTTTGCCTTGCACGTGGCCGACCCGGGATCTATTCCCAGCATCCCATAGGGTCCCCCGAGCACCTCCAGGGCTAATTCCTGACTACAAAGCCAGGAGGAACCACCTGAGCATCACCAGGTATGACCCAAAAAGCAAAAAATTAAAAATAAAAATAAAGCAAAAAATAATGATAATAAAATATATTATTTTGGGCTGGAGTGATAGCACAGCGAGTAGGGCATTTGCCCTGCACATGGTTGACCCGGGTTCGATTCTTCCGCCCCTCTTGAAGAGCACAGCAAGCTACCGAGAGTATCCCCCCCGCACGGCAGAGCCTGGCAAGCTCCCTGTGGCGTATTTGATATGCCAGAAACAGTAACAGCAAGTCTCACAATGGAGACGTTACTGGTGCCCGCTCGAGCAAATTGATGAGCAATGGAACGACAGTGACAGTGATACAGTAATAAAAAAATAATTTAAAAAATAAAATAAATATTTAAAAAATTAAAAAATACTTTGTCAAGTGAGGCCTCACCTGTCCCTAGAGAAATGTCAGGGTCCCGCTGGTCCCTGGCCCCGCGGCAGAGACAGTGATGGGCTTAACGGTGCTTCTGTGCTGACATCGGAGGCGTCTCACCCGGCCACTGTCCCTAGGCCGCCAGTCGCTGGAGATAAGCCCCGCCCACAGGTGCTCTGAGACAACCCGGCCTTCTACATGCCCCAGACGGGGTCTCTAACGCCCTGGGGTGCCCTCGGTAACACCCCAGGGTGCCCTGGGTAACCCCCTTGGGTGTCCTCTGGGGACACTCTGCAATGTCCTGGGGACACCCTGTAAAGCCCTGGGTGAGGCCAGAGAAAGCTAACCAAAATAACGCCAGCGTTGCCTGACTACCCACACGAGACTCCAGCTCCATGCTGGACGGTCTGGAATATTCCGAGTTTGGAACATGACCTAGTTCAGTCACTGCTCAGACACGCAGGCCCCGCGTGTCTGCAGGAAGCGGGAAGAGCAGGAGAGCGAGCCCGGTGCAGCCACGCGCCTGGGACTCCCCTTCATTCTGTTCCTCACACGCGCGGCTCAGATCTGCAGGACGGAGCTCACGCCTCAGTGGCCAGAAGACGGCGCTGGGGAGGCGGTGGGGGGCGGGCAGGACCCTTGGCGCACGGCTGAGACGCCCGGGGCAGCCTCCGGGGCAGCCTCGCAAAACCTAAACCAGAAACCCCAGAGTCCCCCGGTCTCTCTGGGTGCTCAGCAGAAAAAGCAAACGTCTTCACAGGACACGCGGCCACGGTCCCTGCGGCAGTGTCCACAGCCGTCCCGAGCTGGAGGGGCGGAGAGGCGTGTGCTGACCCCAGGGGTGACCGCTGCAGACCAAGCTGGAGGTGCTGCCGTCTTCGGGGGCACGAGGGGGCGCGGGGGCCAGAGGGAGGCTGAGTGCTCTCAGCTCAGAGGAGCCGAACAAATGAGAGCAGCTGGACAGAAGGACACGTCCCGCCTAGCCCCGCCGGGGACCTTGGGCAGGAAGTGGGAGCGGGGTGGGGGGGAACCCCAGAAACAAATGCACACAGACATTTAATTTTTTTTAATTGTTTGAACTATTTTATATTTGAACATTGATTTTTTCCAGTTGTTCGTATTATTATTTTTTAATTTTTATTAGTGAATCACCATGAGGTACAGTTACAAACTTATGACTTTCATGTTTGCATTTTATTTACATCCCTCCACCAGGGCCCATTCTCCTCCACCAATGATCCCAGTGTCCCTCCCACCACCCCCACCCCAACCCCCACCTCCCCACCCTGCCTCTGGGCAGGGCCTTCCCCTTTGTTCTCTCTCCTGTTGGGTGTTGTAGTTTGCAATAGAGGTACCAAGTGGCCATCCTGTTCGGTCTATAGTCCACTTTGGTACGAAGCTTTCAACCCGAGTGGGTCCTCCCAACATTCTCTACTTGGTGTTCCCTTCTCTGTCCCAGCTGCCTTTTCCCCCAGCATGTGAGGCCAGTTTCCGAGCTGTGGGGCAGACCTCCTGGTTCTTATCTCCACTACTCTTGGGTGTTAGTCTCCCATTCTGCTACTTTATATTCCACAGATGAATGCGATCTTTCTTAGAGACACTTAATTTTTGACAAAAGCCAAAACCATACAATAGTGAACGAAAATTGATATTATAAATAGTATTTTATATGTCATTTGCATTCTAAAAATCAGATTTTTCTTACCAATGTGACCAGCCAACATGGTGTGTGGCTGAATCCCTGACACTCACCCCGGCTGTGCTGAGCCTCCGGACCACAGTCTGCACGAGACCGACCCGAATGCCCCCCCAACCCTGGGTCATGCACACGGACACACTGGTCAGAGGTTAAGGTGTCAGGAAAACAATATCTCGGTCCTGCAGCACCGCTGGGGACTGGGAGCCTCCGAGAGCTCTGGTGTGTTCCCAAAGAGACAGAGGAGCAGAGAGATGCCCGGCAGGAGAGACGCCCGCCTCACACGGGGCCAGCCAGGGCTCATCCCCAGGTCACAGACTGTCCCCTCCAAGCACCACCAGGGGCGACCCCAAGCAAGAGCCCGGAGTGAACACTGAGCACTGTCGGGTGAGCACCCTCCCCCAAAGTGAGACACACAGCTGTATCATCCGTGCCTCGGTAGATGTGCAGGGAGCCCACAGCACACTGGGCAGGATGCTGCTCACCAGCAAGGTGCTCACGGCCCCTAACATGGAGTCAGCAGGGCTCACAGGGACCGTGTGGGGCTGGAGCGGTAGCACAGCGGGGAGGGCGTTTGCCTGGCACGCAGCCGACCTGGGTTCCATTCCCACCTCCTGAGTAAGCCCTGTGCATCACCGGGTGTGACCCAAAAAGCAGGAAAATAAAAAAGAGTCCTGAAATGTTCTGTAGTGCTGAGAATTTGTGTGGGCGGAAGCAGCTTTTAAATTCTACTTTTGGGGTCACACCCAGCATTGCTCAGGGGTTACTCCTTGCTCTGCACTCAGGTGCTCAGGGGACCATATGGTGGGAATCGAACCCGGGTCAGTTGCGTGCAAGGCAAACGCCCTCCCCGCTGTGCTATCACTCCAGTCCAGTTTTTGAAGTTCCAAACCAAGAAAAGTCACACTTCTTGGCTGGCATGGGAAAAGCGTGTTTGTGAGGGGGTGCGTCACGCACATACATGGTGAAATGCTTCTAAACTCCAGGCTTCAGCTTGGTTTTGAAAGTGTCATAAGTCAAAAAAAAAAATTTACCCTAATTATAACCCCTGGGCATGACTGACACATTTCCAGTCCTACCGAAGCGCAGAGTGGGACCAGGTCCATCAGACAGACGCATGCTGAACAGCACTCGCAACACGCTTTCCCGAGCGGAGACAGACCCTCGGCTCAGGGCAAAAGCAGCGTCGTTCATTCCACCCCAACAGGTCACCGAGGCTCTGTCGAATCAACAGCAAAATCCACGGCCCCCATCTGTGGCTCTCGGCAGAGCAGAATAGAATCAGCAGCTCCGCCAGCACCGCCAGCGCGACCTCTCGGCGACCCGCCCCGTGTGCAGAGCCACCTGCGACGGCCCCAGGGCCAGGCGGCTCTCAGGTGGGATCCCACTTCCAGGGAGCGACGAGAAGGTAGACCCAAGCTCAGGGCGCCGAGGACGCTGGCAAGTGCCGTGGCCTGCGACTGCCTCTGGCGCTCGGCACAGTGCAGGGAGAGCAGACCCTGCCCTCGGAGACAGGCCCGGGACAGCAGCCCAGCCAAGCACTGCCCACGCCCACCAGGACGGGACCCTCACACACGCCCACCAGGACGGGGCCCTCACACGCCCACCAGGACGGGACCCTCACACGCCCACCAGGACGGGGCCCTCACACGCCCACCAGGACGGGACCCTCACACGCCCACCAGGACGGGACCCTCACACGCACACCAGGCACTGACCAGCGCCCGCATCTCTGACCAACAGCATGGAGGGTGGGTTTGGATCCGGTCAGATGAATGTGGGTCTCCCAGAGTTGGAAAAAAAACCTGTTACCAAACACCCTGGCAGCCCGCCCAGTGCCCCCAAAAGGTGCTGGACGGCCCGTCCCCTGCCCAGTCCCTGCTCCCTGAGTGCTGAAGTGCGGCCCAGAAACGCCAGCACTTACTGCACCTCCAGTGACGGCCCTGACAGCTGATGCCGAGAAATCATTCGATCCTGAACGCACCAGGCCACGGAGGAACGTGACGTGTGTGCGCGTTGCCGATGCATCAGGAACAGCCCTTCTGGGGGGGTCGTGGGGGCGGGGGCGGGAGCGGGCCCGCTTCACACGCACAGAGAGACGCAGAGGGAGCCACAGAGCCAGGGGTCGTTAGATCTATAAAGGTTTTATGCTTTAAAAAAAATCGCAACGCACTCCAAAAAATGGTTCCGGTAATTCATGTACAACAGAAGGCACTGTTACTCCGCATAAATCCACTGATCCTGCAAACACCTGAGACGTGCAGCTCCACGCGTGGCAGGGCCGGGCTCGCGGGGCCGCGACCTGTTCCCGCGTCACTCGCTCCTCCGGGGGAGCGGAGTGGGGGGGAGTGCTGCCGAGTCCAGGCGCCCAGCAGAGGGGGGGCCGGCGGGGGCCACTCAGTCGCTGCCGGCCACGGTCCCGAAGTTGAAGGCGGACAGGACGCCTTTGCTCTCGAAGGTGAAGCCGCCCTGCTGCTCGATCTTCTTCTTCGCCTCTGGAATGTGCCGGAGGGGGAGGGGGTGTCGGGAGCCGGGAGCGAGCCCCTCGCACACCCACGCAGACCCGGAAAACGGCGCCCGGAGGACGGCGGGGTGAGGACGGCGGCCAGGTCTGGGTCCGGCGAGCTGCGCGGGTCCCACTCTGTGCCCACCTGAGGCCTCCAGGCCACTCGGCACGGCGAGCCCCTACACACGCCCCGAACCCGGGCTCCAGACACCCGGCTCATCACAGAGCCGCCCGGTGCTTCGGTAACGGGGAATTCTCCCCCAGGGTCCTCACGGTCACGTCTAACCCCCCAGACAAAAGCCTGAAAGTCGGGGTGGGACGTGCGTGACTCAAGGGGGCGAGCCCGGCGTGGCCAGAAACGGAGCCGGAGTCACTGATTTCCCGAGGCGGTGGGAGCATTCACCTCTGGGTGTGGGGCCCCCAAGAAGAAAACGTGCCTCAGTCCATCCGCAGCCGAGCACCTCCCTCAGCAACTCACCTCTGGGCCCGCCCCTCCCCGCGAAGGCGCC
Organism: Sorex araneus; assembly: GCF_027595985.1. Classification (NCBI taxonomy): domain Eukaryota; kingdom Metazoa; phylum Chordata; class Mammalia; order Eulipotyphla; family Soricidae; genus Sorex; species Sorex araneus. Next base: position 66,348,519 of record NC_073311.1, read on the forward strand.
TTCACTAGGGCCGGGAGCCACCCGGGACCGCGTTGGGGACCCCGGGGCGGGGGACTGGGGCTCCACGTCACCTGCCACATTGCTCCGGTGCTCTGCCAGCGCAAACACCTCCTGCAGCGCCCGCCGCTGGTCCTCGCTGAGTGGGGCCACGAGCAGCTGGTACCAGGCGGGGTCCCGGCTCTGCACCGCTGTTCATTCCAGTCACGTGGGGGGAGGACAGAGAAGCAGCCGAGTGACAGAGACGTCAGCACGGAGGACAGCGTGAGTCAGGACGCAGACACACGGGGCACCTTCCCAGGCAGCCCTGAGCGCCCCCTCGGTGACAGGCCCCAGGCCAGGACCCCGCACGCCTCGGCCCACCTCTCGCCCGTCACCGGCCCCGCCCTGGGCTCACACACGCTCCCCAGAGCACAGGTCTCGGGAGCCCTGCTGGCCACCCAGGGCCCCTGGAGGCCCCCGAGCACCTCTGTCTGTCTGTCTGGGACACCCAGGCTGTGCCCAGATGGGCCCCGGACAGCCAGACCCCTCCTAGGCCCTCCCTGCCCGCAGACCCTCCCCGCCTCAGCCTGGCTCTGCCCGAATGCCGGCTCCGGGTCTGAGGCGCTCCAATACCTTCCTCAGAGCAACACCCGGGGCCCGCTGGCCCCGCCAGGCCTGTCACGGACAGCTGAGGACACGGCCACATCCTCCCCCTACACTGGGGGACAGAACACGGGGGCTGAGCCCACGGGCCCCAGGAGGAGTCTGGGCCCTGGCAGCGCTGGCACAGAGCACTGGAGCCCGGAGTCGCGTGCGGCCTGGGACAGATGACCCATGTAGCAAGGCCCCTGCCTCTGTGCTCATCATCCTTCCCTAAGCCTCTTCACTGGCTTCGTTTCTTTAGTTTGACGAGTCCCGCTCACCCCTTCTGCTGCTCGGGCACTGGTGTCCCGCGTGAGCCCTCGGAGCCCCAGCCAGCCAGCATCCCCCCTTCCTGCACACGGAGCCCTGCAGCTGGCAGACGGCGCCCGCGGTGCAGAGCTACCCGCCCCGGCAGCGGGACGCCCCTCCCCAAGAGCCCCGGGATGGCCGCACGCCTGACGCCAGTACGGCAGCCGCCCGGTGTCCACAGCGGCCACGCCTGCCCACAGGCCCCTGGGGAGAGAGCTGCAGCCCCCCACCAGCCCAGCACGCGGGAGGGACCCTTCACTGGGCTGGCCGCTCTGGTCCTGAGCATGTGTGGGGCTTTCTGTAATAATGAATATTTATGTTTGAAAAGCAGCTAAACCAGCACAGGACAGACTCGTCTACCAAACAGCTGCCCCCGCCACACACGAGTCTGGAGATGAGGAGCACCAGGGCTGGGGTGGGGGGCAGGGAGGTGGGGTGTGAAGGGGGCAGGGCAGAAGGGGCGGGGCCTGGACAGGTCTGAGAAGCTGGGTTGAAAGGACGGGGCCTGGAGGGCAGATAGGAGGGGTGGGGCCAAAGGGGCAGGTCTGAGGGGGCGGGGCCTGAAGGGCAGGTCTGAGGGGGCGGGGCTTGAAGGGACGGGGCCTGGAGGGCAGGTCTGAGGGGGTGGGCTGAAGGGGCGGGGCCTGGAGAGCAGGTCTGAGGGGCGGGGCCTGGGGGCGGGGCCTGAAGGGCAGGTCTGAGGGGCGGGGCTGGAGGGGCGGGGCCTGGGGGCAGGGCTGAGGGGCGGGGCCTGAAGGGCAGGTCCGAGGAGCAGAGTTGAAGGGCGGGGCCTGAAAGGCAGGTCTGAGGGGACGGGGCTTGAAGGGACGGAGCCTGGAGGGCAGGTCTGAGGGGGCGGGCTAAGGGGGCGGGGCCTGGAGGGCAGGTCTGAGGGCAGGGCCTGAGGCAGGTCTGAGGGGCGGGGCCTCGAGGGCAGGTCTGAGGGGTGGGGCTGGAGGGGCGGGGCCTCGAGGGCAGGTCTGAGGGGCGGGGCTGAAGGGGTGGGCCCTGGAGGGCAGGTCTGAGGGGGCGGGGCTAAGGGGGCGGGGCCTCGAGGGCAAGTCTGGGGGGTGGGGCTGAAGGGGTGGGCCCTGGAGGGCAGGTCTGAGGGGGCGGGGCTAAGGGGGCAGGGCCTGGAGGGCAGGTCTGAGGGCAGGGCCTGAGGCAGGTCTGAGGGGCGGGGCCTGGAGGGCAGGTATGAGGGGCGGGGCTGAAGGGGCAGGGCCTGGAGGGCAGGTCTGAGGGGCGGGGCTGAAGGGGCAGGGCCTGAAAGGCAGGTCTGAGGGGGCGGGGCCTGGAGGGGCGGGGCCTCGGGGCGGGGCCGGCTGGCGGGGCAGCGCACCCAGCAGGGCCTGCGTGAAGAACTGGTACTCATCCACGCTGCCGTCCAGGTCCAGCGGCGTGCTGAAGCTCTCCAGGGCCGTCTCCTCCAGCACTTCCTCGTCCCAGTCATCGTCGTCCTCCTCCTCCTCGTCCCCCCGCCCGTTGCTGGACTGCATGGCCTGGGCACTGACCCTGGTCTCCTCTTCGTCGCTGGAGATCTCCTCTGCACGGTGGGTCAGTAGTCAAGGGGAACGGAACACACAAGGCAAAACACAGTCAAAGTCCACGGTCAGAACAGAAACGACCCAGTGACATCCTGGGAACGGAAAACCGAACGCACGGTTTCCCGTAATATTAGACACGTCCTTTTGGCTGGACAGCCGCGCGGGCACTGCCTCTCGGAGCCCCCAGACTGCCAAACCACCTCGTCGGGGAACCAGGGCCACGGGAGGCCAGCGCCGCGGGCAGACGCTCTAAAAGGCAGCGCCCGCAGCTCTCGGAAACGCTCTGGTGAGGCACTTCTCACCTCTGCACACAGGGGACTTGGCAGGGTTTGCCCCGAGGGCCGGGAAGCTCAAGGCCGGCCACGGCCCTGTTTCTCCTGGTGCAGCCCTGACCCCCACAGCCAGACTCAACCATCACCGGGTGCCAGGGCCTCACACAACAGCCTTGCGGCAATGCCAGTCAACAGTGAGATTCAGAGACCCGGCCCAGCACCAAGGCGACCAGCCACGGCTCCTCGGCCAGCCGTACCAGAGCCGGAAACGCAGACGCCCCGTCGGGCAGGACCTGAAGCATCCGTCCAGGGCCACAAGGCAACAGGGAACGAGCCGAGCGACACGAGAGCCAGCGCACTGCGGGCGGCTGCTGGCGTCCGCTCAGAGTCGAGCAGGCTGGCTCCGGGCTGGGGCATCGGTACTGCCCCTGCCGGCAGAGCCGCGTGCCCAAGGCCCGAATCTACACACACGGGGGTGAGGCCACGAACCCGGCCTCTGAGACGGAATTTCCTGGGAAAGCCGCTCACTTTCCGCAGTCTCTTTCCAGCCAGAAGAGGGAAGTGTCCCTGGGGAGTTGGCCCTCTCTGCCTGGCCCTCAAAAGCGATTCTGTGATGACACAAAAGCCACCTGGGCCAGGACTGCTCAGTGGCCAGCGTGTGCCCCTTCCTGGGGTCTGGCCCCAGGACCACGCATAGAAAGGAAAATAATCAGACATATATTTTTTGGGGGGGTCACACCCGGTGATGCACAGGGGTTACTCCTGGCTCATGCACTCAGGAGTCACCCCTGGCGGTGCTCAGGGGACCATATGGGATGCTGGGAATTGAACCCGGGTCGGCCGCGTGCAAGGCAAACACCCTACCTGCTGTGCTATTGCTCCAGCCCCTAATCAGACATTTTTGTTCTGACCTACCTTATCCTGGATTCCAAGTAAGGGAAAATACCGTCATTTCTATACTTGACCCTAAATTTACTTTACGTAAACTACAAATGTCCTCCACCGATGGGGAGCACCAAGTCCGGAGCACCGCCCTCTGCAGCTGACCCTTCCTGACTCCAGCCTCCACCCACTGTCGCCTGTGAGGCAGGGGGGGAGGGGGAGGGGGGAGAACACCTGTGTGTCGGGACATGAGCAGAGCCGGACCCGCCCCCGAGCCCGCAAGCCTCACCGTTCTCCTCCACCTCCGCCTTCTCGGCTCTGGCGTCCTCCTCGCGGCTGGCCAGCTGCCGCGTGGCACACACCTGCTTCAGGCCCAGGAAGAGGAAGAGCACCGAGGGCACGATCTGCGCCGCCACGGCGTCCACGGCGGGGGGCCGGTCCTGCAGCTCCAGGAGGATACTCAGGCCGATGATGCACATCTTCCGGTCGTGGTGCCTGCCGGGGGGGACGCGTCTCTGCTGCAGCCCTGCCTCCCTCGGGGACACAGCCCGGCCCCTCCCCACACCTGGCGGGGACGCTGACACCTGGCGGGGACGCGGGCCCGGCCGCTGCCTGACGGGGAGACAGGGAGTGCACCCCTGTCAAACTCCTCGTCAGAGGCCAGCGTGTGACCTGGCGTGTGACCTGGCGGCACGGGTACACTCTCGGCTTCCAGCCCGGCCGGCCCTGCCCGGCCAGCGCCCATCAGTGGGGAGAGGGAGTGTCCAGAGCCTCTACCCTCCGGGGGGCCCACTCCAACCCTGGGGCCGGAGACCGGACACCTCATCAGCAGTGACGCAGGAAGATGTCCTCACTCTGATGCCGGACAAAGAAACTCTAATTCTGAAGGGCCACAAGCCAGTAAACATGATACATATTTTCTACTAAGTGGTCTGTCATTTAAAGCTAAACACATTTTTCTAAACAGATACTTTTCAAAACTATAGCAGGGTAGCACTGTCATCCCTTTGTTCATCAATTTGCTCAAGCGGGCACCAGTAAAGTCTCCATTGTGAGACTTGTTGTTACTGTTTTTGGCATATGGAATACGCCACGGGGAGCTTGCCAGGCTCTGCCGTGCGGGCAGGATACTCTCAGTAGCTTGCCGGGCTCTCCGAGAGGGACGGAGGAATCAAACCCGGGCCAGCTGCATGCAAGGCAAACACCCTACCCACTGTGCTATCGCTCCAGTCCAAGATTATATATTTTTTAAACATGTCCTTTTAAAAAAACTAAAAATAGGGACTGGAGCAATAACACAATGGGTAGGGTGTTTGCCTTGTATGCGGCTGACCCAGGTTCGATTCCCAGCATCCCATATGGTCCCCTGAGCACCACCAGGAATAATTCCTGAGTGCAGAGCCAGGAGGAACCCCTGGGCATCACCTGGTGTGACCCAAAAAACCAAAAAAAAAAAAAAAAAATCAGGGGGCTGGAGCAATAGCACAGCGGGTGGGGCGTTTGCCTTGCACGCGGCCGACCCAGGTTCTAATCCCAGCATCCCATGTGGTCCCCTGAGCACTGCCAGGGTAATTCCTGAGTGAAGAGCCAGGAGTAACCCCTGTGCATCGCCGGGTGTGACCCAAAAACAAAAAAAAAAACAAAAAAAAAAACAAAAAAAAAAAAAAATCAACTAAAAATATTAAGGAAAACTACTGTATTGGTGCAACACATTTAAAATTATAGGAATGAACAGAAAGTCATCCTCAGTGATTCACAGTATTTAAAAATCAGAGCTTCAGGGGACAAAGAAGTGGGTCGAGCAGAAGAACACAGGCCTTAAGTGGGCAGGGCCCGGTTCCATGCCTGGCACCGGATGGGTCCTGAGCACTGTCAGGTGAGGTCCCACAACAAAAATGAATAGGAAGTGCTATGTGGGGGCCGAGCAACAGCGCAGCAGGGAGGGCGTCAGCCTCGTGAGCAGCCGACAGGGCTCCATATGCGGCATCCCAGACGGCCCCCAGCATCGCCGGCCGTGACCGCTGCGGGCAGAGCCAGGGGGCATCTCTGAGCACAGCCGGTGTGCCCCCACCCAAGAGAGTAATACGGGAGTCCGCAGTGCGGCTGCCAGGGGCCGTGACTCTCACTGTCTTCACTGGCTACAGCAGGAGCACCCCAGGGGACTGACTGGCTACAGCAGGAGCACCCAGGGGGCTGACTGGCTACAGTAGGAGCACCCAGGGGGCTGACTGGCTACAGTACGAGCACCCCAGGGGGCTGACTGGCTACAGCAGGAGCACCCCAGGGGGCTGACTAGCTACAGTACGAGCACCCCAGGGGGCTGACTGGCTACAGCAGGAGCACCCAGGGGGCTGACTGGCTACAGCAGGAGCACCCAGGGGGCTGACTGGCTACAGTACGAGCACCCCAGGGGGCTGACTGGCTACAGTACGAGCACCCCAGGGGGCTGACTGGCTACAGCAGGAGCACCCCAGGGGGCTGACTAGCTACAGTACGAGCACCCCAGGGGGCTGACTGGCTACAGCAGGAGCACCCAGGGGGCTGACTGGCTACAGCAGGAGCACCCCAGGGGGCTGACTGGCTACAGCAGGAGCACCCAGGGGGCTGACTGGCTACAGTAGGAGCACCCAGGGGGCTGACTGGCTACAGCAGGAGCACCCCCAAGCCCAACCGTTCCAGGAGGGCGCTGGAGCGGCCACAGGATCATTCTGGGCGTCCAGGCCTCCTCATCCTTGTGGCGCCTCCCACAGGCGCAGGCACCTGAGAGGCCACACAGGCGGGCACAGAGCAGCCGGGACAATCCCAGCCTGGGACATAGTGGTGGACACGGCACCAGCGCTGGACAGAGGCGCGTCTGCTAGCTGCGAGCAGCCGCGCCCAACACCTGAGGCTGTTGCCTTCAGGGCCCCCTAAACAGTCACATCGGGGTCCCCCAGGTGCACCGGCAGGTCCACCCAGCAGCCTCCCAGCCTGTCCTACCAGCCTCTGACTCAACCTCCCCACCTCCCACGCCGCCCGCCACCCAGGGCAGCAGGACTGCTGGGGGGTGGGGCGTTTCTGCTGTTGTTTCCGGGGTTCGGGCCATACCTACAGTGCTCGGGGCTCACTCCCCACTCTGTGCTCAGGGATTACTCCTGGTGGGGCCAGGGGTGGTGCCAGAGATGGAACCCGGGTTGGACAGGTGCAAGGCGAATGGCCTGACCACTCCCCTAGTCTCTGGCCCAAGTCGGGTGCCTCTGGGAAGGACACACGGCTCCTGCGTGAGCCCTCGCACCCGTGTCTGAAGCGGGCAGTGCCCCCAGCCCCACCCCCTGACCCCACAGTGTGAAGACGCCAGGACAGCCGCCTTCACGCCCCGGGGGTCCCCCAGCAGGGTCCCGCCGGGGACCTGAGAGGACAGGGGACGGGGGGGGGGGGCGGGAAGGGACGGCAGTGCCCAGCGGGCTATGGCCCCTCGGCCGGCGGCACAGACACAGTGGGGAGGGACTCGCCACCTTCCCGACTGTCTGGCTTTCTAGCGTCGCCAGCAGGAGTGACCCTTCGGGTACGGACTTAGCCCCCGACTCACTATTCGAGGAACATATTAAACAGGCAGGAAGAGAGCGCGGCCCGTGGATGCAGGCTGGGTCGGGAGGGAGACGGGGGACACCGGGGGAGGGGTCCCGTTGGAAACTATGCGTGGAACTCGACTGCGACCAACTGAGTAACTCACCACGACTCATGTTTTTAAAAAAATCTAAATAAAAATATCAAGTGCAGGGGCTGGAGCAATAGCACAGCGGGGAGGGCATTTGCCTTGCATGTGGCCAACCCAGGTTCAAATCCCAGCATCCCATATGGTCCCATGAGCACCGCCAGGAGTAATTCCTGAGTGAAGAGCCAGGAGTAACCCCTGTGCATCGCCGGGTGTGACCCAAAAAGAAAAAAAAAAAAATATATATATATATATATATATATATATCTCAAGTGCAGGACGCGAGGCTGCGGGGCCGGCGGGGCTGGCAGGGGTGAGGCGCCGGGCCCGGCTCCGTCCCGGCACTGCCCGCGGCCCCAGCGAAACCCCAGCGGCCACGCGGGAGCCGCGCACGTACCCCAGGAAGCAATCCGTGTCGCTCATCCACTGGTTGATGAACTGGACGGTGACGGGCCCCGGGTGCGGGGGCAGCTGCGTGTGCTCGAGCGTGTGCAGCAGCAGGGCGGGGCTGTAGTAGAGCGCGGCGATGGCCACCTGCAGGCACATGGTGCGCAGCTCGCTGGTCTTCACGCCGCGCGTCAGCCGCTCCAGGGCCAGCTGCACGAACAGCGGGACGCACTGCGGGCGAGAGGCGGGTCAGCGGCGCGCGGGGGTGACCCCCGAGGGAAGAGCCCCCCCACACACGTTATCCTGAACAAGGCCGGGGGTGACCCACCAAAGGTCCTCCGGAGACCACTCAAGTACTCAAGCATCGTCTGGGGAAGAACGCCCAGAGCCCGGGGCACGCAGAGGAGAGGGGGGAGAGCAAGTTCTGGCACAGACAGACGGTAACGGGAGTCGAGGGCGCGTACGGAAGACGAGGAACACCAAGGGGGGGTTGAAAGAATCAGCAGGAACTGGGAAGGCCCCCGCTAGACCCACCAAGGAGAGAGGAAGCCCTGACGGCATCAAGGCAGAGGCAAGGGCGGAGAAATCCCAACAGAAACCGCAGAAATACTAAAGACCCTAAGACTTAAGGGGGCCGGAGCGGTGGTACAGTGGGGAGGGCGTTTGCCTTGCACGTGGCAGACCCGGGTTCCATCCCCGGCATCCCATACAGTCTCCCGAGCACACCAGGAGTAAGTCCTGAGCACGGAGTCAGAAGTAATCCCCGAGCATCGCTGCGTGTGACCCAAAAGGGACAAAAACGGTTCTAAGAGATTACTGGGAACAACTTCTGGCACTAGCTGGAAACTCAAGAAGGAAAGTGGAGGAAAGTCCCGAGTCCTGCGACCGCACAGGGCTGAGGCCTGAGGCCGGACACACTAGCAGCCCAGCAGCATCGAGGCACGACCAAAAGCACCCAGGACTGAAAGCCCAGGGCCACGGGGTCACGGCGAGTGGGCAGATGGCCAGAGGGGACCGGTGAGCTACAGCCTGTCCTTCTCAAGCTCCCCAGAAAGTGCCAGAACAGGAAGCCTCCCAGTCTCCAAAAGCCGGCAAAGGCATCATTTAAAAAGAAAAAAAACGGGGCTGGAGCGATAGCACAGCAGGTAGGGCGTTTGCCTTGCACGCGGCCGACCCGGGTTCAATTCCCAGCATCCCATATGGTCCCCTGAGCACCGCCAGGAGTAATTCCTGAGTGCGGAGCCAGGAGTAACCCCTGTGTATCGCCAGGTGTGACCCAAAAAGAAAAAAAAAAGAAAAATAAATAAAAAGAAAAAAAAAACTGCTTAGGCCAATATTCTTGATGAAGACAGAAGCAAAGATCCCCCTTAAAACTTTGGGTCAAGCAAATACAATACCTTAAACACGCTATCCACCGAGATCGAGTGGGGTTAGCCTAGGGCTGGGAAGATGGTTCGGCCCCCACAGACCCACTGGCAGGACACACACGCCACAGCGTCACCACTACAGATGAGAGGAGCATCCGGCAAGATCCAGCGGCCACTCATGACAAAATCCCCAGCGACACGGGCACCAGGAAGGCCACGTGTGGCAGGGCCCCGGGCAGACCCGTCCCGAGCGGGGGAAGGCAGGAAACCTCTCCTGCGGCCAGCACGAGTCCAGGCGTCCCCGCTCCCCACACGGTCAGCACGACGGGGAGCCTGGCCACGGCGGTGAGTCAGGAAAGAGAAGCTGCAGGGACCCAGACCCCGAGGGGTCGCAGGAGGCTGGCGTGTGGGCAGGAGGCCCCGCGGATGCCACCGCGCCAGGACTCCCAGGCCCCTCGGAGAAGCAGCAGCTGCCAAGGCCCTGCTCAGAAGTCTGTGCTCTTACACGTCAACAGTGACGCACAGGAGGAACTTTAAAAGCTTCCTCAGGGCCGAGCGATGGAACAGCGGGTCGGGCATGTGCCGTACAAGCCGCCAAGCCAAGTTCAGACCCAGCACCCCAGACGGTCCCTGAGCCTCGCCAGGAGTGATCACCGAGCACAGGGCAGCACTGAGTCCTGAGCACCACCGGGAGTGGCCCAGAAACAAAAGAAGATTAACTGACTCGAAAAAAAGCAACTTCATTCATGACTGTGTCCCGCAGAAACCCTTCAAGTCACTGGGAATCAGGCTGAGACGGAGGCGCGGGACCTGTTCCCTGAAGCCCGAGACCCCGTCTGCGGGAGGTCAAACGGGCCCCTAGATCTGGATCTAGGAAGCCGGGCTGGAGGGGCCGACACCGTGAGCCCCGGGGCTCTGCCTGGACGGTCCCACGGCACTTTGTACAGGAGCAGATACTCCGACGTCGTCTGCGGGAGCCGGACACCACGCGCCACCAGCCAAGTAAATGCCAGACGGACAAACCGCCCCGCGCGGCCAGTCGGGGCCTCACGCCCCAGAGCAGGGCGCAGGGCGGCAGGGGGCGGCCTCTGGGGAGCCGGGAAGAAACACCCCGAAACTGGGAGCCTGAGGACGGACCACCCACCCCGAGCCGCGCGGGGAGACTCGGGCATCTAAAGCCCAGCAGGGCAGGAGCCAGAATCAGGAAACCGAAGAGTGGAAACGCTGCAGAGATTGACCTGAGCAGGTCACTTCCCGGGAGGAGAGTGTCACGGCGCAACGGTGCCAGAGAAGGAGTGAAGGAACCAGGCTGGCGCCCCGCGGTCTGGCCCACACACGAGAGGCCGCATGCCCTCTGGGACCACTGGCCGCCCCCGGGGTTTTTGAAAGGTTCTGTTTTCTTCAGCTACTGGGAGTTACAGTTACCCGAGACGGGGCTTCAGGGATCCAGAATGCCAACACCACCCTCCCCGCGTCCCCTCCCTGTGTGCCCTCCCCGTGTGCCCTCCCCGTGTCCCCTCCCCGTGTCCCCGGCACACGGCCCAGGGTTTCCCACGACACTTCTCGCCTCCCGGCCCGCCTCCTCCTGCTGGCTTCTCCGCTACGGCTAAGGCCGGGAGAGCTTAGACGGCACAGAGAGGGAGAGGAGGCCTCTGAACACACCCAGCAGCGCTTCCATCTCCCGCCACTCCAGGACCCGCCCGGCAGCCCCACAGTGACTCCAGAGCTTTCTGCGTCCTTTTCCTCTCTGAAACCCAAGGTTGTGCCCGCAACTTGCCCCCAGCTCCGCCCGACGGTGGTGCTGGCCGCGGTTACCTGGTCGATGCCCCTTCCTCGGCACTGCAGGATGATGACCTCCAGCAGCTTGGCCGCGTGGCACTCGGCGTCCTCCCCGGCGTCCCCGCACAGGACCTGCGTCACACAACGAGCTCAGCGCTGTGCCCGCCGGCCCCGCCCCACAGCCACAGCTCTGCTGGCCGCTCACGCCGGCCAGCCCAGCCCTCTGCCCCGTCCTCCCTGACTTCCCTCTCCGGGGCCGGGGCACACCCAGCTGCACTCGGGGCTGCTCCCAGCTGTGCTCAGGCGGGGCCGGGGCTACGAGACAGCTGCATGCCAGAGAGTACCTGGGCCTCCCTCTGCCCGCTGGTCCCCTTCCAATCTCTTTGGCTTGGGGCCAG
>NC_073312.1:5000-157500 GCF_027595985.1 Sorex araneus
TGCCTGGGCAGTAGAGGACATGCCCCCCCCTCAGTAACATAAATTTGGGAATTAAAATCTAAAGCCTTGCCTCCTCTCACATGGTGACCCCACTGAGCTGTTCTCCTATTTTGTTTGCATTCCAAAGCTGTCTATTTAGCAAAAACTGCACCACTGAGTCTTTTTCATAAGAAAGAGATATGATTATTCAATATCAATGACAAAGACAAGGAATGAAACTGGTTCTTACTGTGAATCACTCTCACACAAGGGCCAAATGATGAAAGGAAGATAAAATTTGGGAAACTGTGACAGACTGTGACTGTGGAGGCTCCAGGGCTGCCCTGCGGTGGCCGCTCACATCCACTCAGAAAAGCTGCAGCACAGGGCTGGGAGGGTTTCTGACCCTGGGTCCAGGTTTCCTGTTGGAACAGCAACAGCAGAAATGCTCTGATGACGGGTCAGGCAGATTGTGTGCCCCAGGGCGGGTTTCTGTCTAATGCCTGAGTCACTGTGAGTATTGACATACTCAGGGCAGCCAAGACAATATTAATGATGGTTTCTGGGCATCGGGACCCCTCACTTGCTGGACAATGGACAGCTGCATGTGGGTGTGAGTCCACACACCGGTCTGTTGTAGACAGGACATGAGGACACACAGAGCTGATCAGCTCACCAATATCTGCTGCCTGGGGATATCTCCCTCCCACCATACTGACCATCCTGTGACCTCTGCCCCATTCTGTGCTGACCCTGAGGCCCAGGAATTGGACTCCTGCTCCCTCTCCCTAGTGAGTATCAATTCATCTCTAATGTCTATCTCTGGTGTCTGCCCCCATGAACCTGCAGACATGAGAGTCTCACATGGGCTGGTAAGGCGTTATTCCTGCTCACCCACATGTCCTGCATACTCAGGGACTCAGGATCAGGGAGGCCACCCATGGCGTTTGACCTCAACAACCCACACCTCGTAATACAGGGAAAACAGTGGGGGCCACCCCATGGTGTCCATGAGAGAAATTGTCAGGGATGGCATAGCTGGTCATTTACACATGCCCTCAGCATGCTGACTCCCACAATTTGCATCTGTTCTCTCTGAGGGGTCATACGCGAGTAGCATAGGTCTCTCCTAGTGCTGTGCAAACGATGTTCATTGAAGTGACAAACCAATGTCAGTGACACAGAGAGCAAGAGTACATTGGTACTGTTGTGAGTCCTATAACTAAAGCCAGTTCTGGGTCCAGTAGATTGAGAACTGACGACCATGCTGGGGCTGTGTTCAACTCTCAAAAGGGTTGGGATTCCCCAGGGATCATCCCCTAGGAAAGGATCCTGAGGTCTCATGGACCTGTGGTTGGGTGCTGAGTTGTGTACAGGAGGTTTAGGTGTTCCTGGCCAGTAAACAACAAGAGGAATGTGAGTGGGGCAGAGGCATCAACATTGTTCCAGTATGAATGCATCATCAGAGAGGATGAACAAATCCACCACACAACTACCTGGATACTTCAGACTGAAGCTCTGTAGGTGAAAAAATTTTCACCCATGGGAAAGGAGAGAATAAATCATACCTAATTTTATTGATTTTTGATTGGACTCTGCAAATTTTGGGACAGTCAGTGCACCTGTTGCCATGAATTCTCACAGAGCTGAGTCCCTAACTCTAACCCTATCTCTTACTGTCACTCTATCCCAACATTAACCCCTACCCCAACCCTTACTACTAATCCCTTCCCGAACTCCTAACCCCTTACACTGACCCTAAAGCAACCCACACCCTCCATCCCTAAACCCCAATCCTATTCCTACCCCGAAGCGTAAACCTACTCCTACCATAATCCTATACGGAATCCAATCCTAGTGCAACTTACTGTAGTCCAATTTTTTACCTCAGAACTTATAAACTTCCAGTCCACACTTTATACACTAACCCCATACCTCCCACTATCACTGCCCATAGATAACAATCTACCTAAGCACCCAACCACCCAGTCTATTACCTGAGACTTACCTTCCAGCCACTGTTGGGCAGGTGATGCAGCTGCAAACAAGGAACACCTATATGATGTCAATGAGTCTAACTTACCTGGCATTGCAGGACACCAATAGCACATAATACAACATACAGTGAATCAAAACAGGAAATATAAGGAATGCATTCAGTGCATGCCATGAACAGAAATGATAATATGCCTACGGGCCTCACTGTGATCACAGGAATGAGGGAACTCAGAAGAGCCAATCACAACTAGGCAAGAAAAAATGTGCCTTTGCTTAATGTTACTGGGGCCATACACAGCAAATCTTAGTTAGGGTTTACTCATGGATGTGTGTTAAGGGATAATTTCTGGCAGTGGTGAGTCCATATAGAAGACCACAGGTTGAATTCCAGCTGGCCTAGTGAAAGGAGTGACATGCTGCACTATCACTTCATGCCACAAAGTAGGTAATATGAATAGTCATTGATACTGTAGTAGCCACCATCATTAGTATCAAGAGGAGACAATTAGTTCCATGATGTTATAGGGTAAGACAGAGACAGAGAGCATAGGTTAGGTAACCAAAAAACATGAGATGTGTACTGAAGTACAAAATGTTTATTCAATGAAAGAACAGGCTGAAGGACACCCTTTTAAAAGTCCAATCACAAATGCAACTTAGGAAACATCCTGTGTGAAGTCAAGAACAGTAGTCAAATATTTTCCACTGTGTTCAGCTGCTAACCCTGAGGGAAAGTGCAGTGATTCCTTGTTACTGATGACTGCAGTGATCATGGATAATGCTGTCATGATCCAAAAGTAACGATGAGATTAGGATCCTGCTGGGGTTAGGAACATTAACCTGGCCTGAGGACTGTGGTCTGGAGATGCCCTCAGGAAAAAACAAACTTTATATCTCTTACTGTGCTCATACAGAATGACATTGCTAGAAATATTAGAAGTAGATTTACTATAACTATTTAAGTAGATTACTAGCTCACACCCTGATACACCCTTGTTTGGACCCCCACCCTTGAGTGGATCTCCTTAGCTGATATTTCCTTAGATGAGATTTTGTTAATCTCCTCAAGATATGGTCTTACCCTTCTTTGTTGATTTGTTGATGTTAAACTCACCTTTGTGTCACCACCCTATGTAATTTGCTATATAAACTAAGACCGTGGGGCACTGAGGGGAGATAGAAGAGACGGGGATAGGAGAAAGAAGACAAGGAAGACAGAGGAAGAAGAAGACAGAGGAAGAAGACAGAAGACGCAGAGAGACAGACACAGAGAGACAGATGCAGAGAGACAGACGCAGAGAGACAGACGCAGTCAGACAGACACAGAGAGCACAGAGGCACACACATAAGCAGAGCACAAAGTGAAAGAAGTGAGAGCGGGCAGGAGAGAAAGAGGAATATTAGAAGATCCAGAGAGAGATCGAGAATGGGGAGGAAGCAACGAGAGAGACGGGGGTGTATAGAGAGGAGATTGGAATAAACTGCGATTGAGACCAACCAGCTTGGCTCCATTCCTTCCTTCGCCTACCTCATCATCGCCATCAACCTCCCCTGGGGTGGGGAAGCGGCTGGAGACTACCGAATTCGGGCAGTGGGAGAGATAGAGCCCCACTGGGCCCCCTCTTCTCTTTCGTGTTTTTACACACACATCCATGAGGAGTAAGGTAACACAAGCAGACGTGTGCTTAGCAAACCAGAAAATAAGCTGCTGCATGCTGGGGTGGCACAACAGAACAGAGGCTCATGTGACTATGTGAGAAAGGGAGCAACCCCATGTTTTCTGCAATTAGGAAGTAACTGTGCTCACAAGCATAGCAGTGCTTAAGGAAAGGATTCCAAAGAAGGGCCCATACATTGGATTACACCAACCAAAACATCATGAGCCTGATTTCAGAATGAGTGTGAGAAACACTGGTTGAGATATGCATGCTTCAACTGTGTGGCTGACTAGTATGAATGCTGGACATGTGTGATGCCAACCTCAAAATAGGAATGTTTGACAACAGAACATCTGATTCCTGCTCCAGTCTATCAAACATCACACATAAGTGTGAGGCACCAGAAGCACACAGCAGCAGCATCCTGAGCGGCAGGGTGAAAGCTTAAGCTGCCTGCACACAAAAAATGAACACTTTACTTAGTATCCAATTTAAGCATGTGATAAAAATGAAGTGTAAAGCAAATTTGCACACCCAACTGAGCACCAACGTAACACAAACAGGTCTGTGTTATTATGCCCAGGCCTGAAAAGCTTAGCCAAAAATTCCTGTTTCATAAGCAAAGAATAAGTAGCCATGGTCTGAGCATGTAGGTGTGTGTGTGTGGACATGCAAGAGAGATAGTAAACAGACATTTCGCTGTGAATTTTGCATCTGCCAATTACTTCCAAAGAACATGACTGATCAAAGCACACATAGAATGGGCACACATAGATGGGATCCCAGTGGCAAGTGAATGAACATGCATGCCTGTGCCTGGTCTAAGGATCAGGATCAGGAAATAAAGCAATGGCAATCACACCTAGGTGGTGAGCTATGCAGGCTTACTTGCCAGCCCGTACCTGCATCTAAGGCATAAGACAAAACTTTGTGTCTGTGTGTGTGCATTTGTGATTAGCCGATCATAATTGGTAGCTTATGGTTAGTAAATCATATTTGAGACACAAAATCATGGAACAAGAAATACAGAATAATACAAACACAAGAAATACGGGACATACAGGTATAACAAGAAGTATGAAACATAGAGGTAAAACAAGAAATAGGGAACATAGAGAATTGAAGAAAACGGCCAGCACTACATGTTAAGCAACAGCTTACTTAAGTCAAAGCCAGGGCATGAAAACCACAACACATGCGAGAATGAGTATAATTCGAACCTTGTTCTCAGAAGCTGGCTGGATAAAAGGTGATTCTGCAAATGCATCTTATGCGAGCAATGAATTATCGAGACCATCTGTGTTCACCTGTAACCTGTGATCACAGTTTTTGCAAGTTTTTAAGTATCAGCACAACAATCTTAACATACCCATGTAACCATTGTAACAGTAATCTAATATAACCATACCAATGCTCAGAAACACTAGATCATGGTCACCTCAGCCATGACATAAAACCTAACAGCAAAAGCAGCAGCACCACAAAGTAAGCACAAACAAACATTACACAAACATAAGTGAATTAATAAAAAGACCCAGGCACAGGTGTTGTAGTCTTTTATTAGTCTCCTCAAGACACACACAGCGATGGTATGTGGGTGGCCTGCTCGAGTGCGCGACCACAATCAACCTGTAAGGAAAACTTAGAACACCCGACACCATGTGTTGGTGGTAAAAGATACACTGCAACAGCACCCCGACCACACAAAGTCCAGCTTCTCCAGGGAGTCCAGAATACAAGCCAATGGCCAACATCACAGCAGACATGCTAGTGTCCACCAGACAGTGCTGAGGTCAGAAGAACCCAGCCAACACTCTTCCACTCACTCACCAGGGACCTTCCCGAGTTACTACCAGAATGCCAAACAGAGCAACAGGGACTGAAATGTCCATCCACAGACCACAGACTTGACCACACACATATAACTTGCAGCACCTACCCAAAGTGACAAAAGGCGCAGAGTAAACTGAGAAGAGAAATAAAGGCCTCCGGAGTGTTCTTACTGACAGTGAATACTCTGAACACTAATCGATTGTGTGCCTACCTTACAGAATGTCACCATGAATGCACCTTCTCAAGGACCGACTAATGCCCTGAAAACAGGGGCCTCCTGTGTCCCCCAGTTCACTTCCTCTCCCTCACTGGGACTTCCTCACTGGCCCACTTGTAAGGCCGGAAAAGAGAGAAAACTTACAAAGCCACACATTGAAAGAACCAGTCCATAAGAACTAACCATCTTTCAGGATGAATGCAGTAGCAGACAATCCAAACACTGGCACTGCTGCAACTACTAATATAGTCTCAGTAGAGAATAAAAGCACACTTGGATAATACATGGAAACAAAGTATAGCGTGCCACATGAGCAAGGGTGGCAAATCCACACATGAATGCAACTAGTCTGGAGAGCCCAAAAGAAACTTGAGACTCACTTCACATCCATGTGAAAGTGGAAATCCATCAGAAATATTGCATATATTTCTGCATATATACTACATATATATATACTTTTTTTGCTTTTTGGGTCACACCTGGCGATGCACAGGGGTCACTCCTGGCTCATGCACTCAGGAATCACCCCTGGCGGCGCTCAGGGGACCATATGGGATGCTGGGATTCGAACCCGGGTTGGCCGCGTGCAAGGCAAACGCCCTACCCGCTGTGCTATCGCTCCAGCCCCTCCACATATTTTTGCAACATATTACATGTGCTGACAGTGGTCTTGCAAAGCATGCTTTATCATGGAGTTGCTGAATCCTGAAAAACTATTCAGGACTCATGGTCATGAAATACAGGTGGTGCTTCCCAGGAAGCTCCTTGTGGGAAAAGATGATCTATTTTCAATGATGACCAGCAGTGCAGGACAGCTGTGTCACACCCAGCAAACAGTATGCAACCCCTAAAACGCCCTGCACCCAAACCGAGGAAACAAAGCATTGGGGAGAGCTCTGCAGGCTTATATATGCTTATACATGCCAGCAAGTACACATGCAAGTAACTAAGGCATGAAACAAAGCTCCATGTCTCTAGATGCAGGTGTGTGCATGTGTGGCTACTAAATCATCATTAGTAAATCATGTGTCACACTGACATGTACCGCAAGAATGCACATACAGGAACACAGCACTAGGGGAAAAATGAAGTACGATTTCCTGAGACAAGGATGCAGGCATGTTTCTGATCTGACACTAGGTAGACTTGGGCTGTGTGGCTGCAGTGGGAAAACCACTGCCACTACACGGCATATGAGCAGTAACGCCCTGCGTGCGTCTGTCAGAAATCAAGCCATTAAAACTTAAATTGAGCCACAAAATCTAAATAGCACAGACCGCAAAACAAATTCTGGACAATAACAACATGGCATGCCATAGCAGACCGTCTGATGTGACATCCAACCAAGAGCCACCAGAGGGACACAGACATGCCATGGACATTGCCATGGACATGCAAAGGAAGTGCTACAGAGTGTATAACATGCTTTTTCATATGCAATGTTTTCAAAAAGCATACACACGAGAATGAATCATGACTTACTCTTGTGTCCAACAGCCTGCTAGACAAATGGTGATTTCTGAAAATGCATTTTATGTGAGGACTGAATTTGTGAGAACATCTGTGCTTGCTAACATCCAGGGCCTCCTCAGTTCATGAGGCCCCTGACCCCATGCTTTTTCTCTCTTTTTTCTGTCTCTTTTCTGAATCCTCGTCGTGTTACTGCTTCAAAGCCTTTTCACCTTCGACTGGTCCAAGGCTACTGGCACCAGAAAAGTGCCTCAACAGTAAGGACTGTCTGATACAAAATCTAATCAGAAAAACACAGTAAACTGTGAGGACCCAAAACTGAAGGAGTGGATCCCTGCTAAAACAGTGAGCGAACCTACAAGGGTGAGTGTGTTCTGGGGATTTGTTACTCAGGGTAATAATCAGCCAAAGTACTCCAAAAGACAGGGAGTACATTCTAGTCCTTCGACAAACCAGCAGGAGGAAAATTAGAAGATTCAAGTTCACAGTGACATAGGGTATTGCACACCGCAGAAACACCACCGTCATAGCAGAAACGCAGACAACTAAAGTGCAGGGCTATTGCTAAAGGAACACGGTAAAACAATTTGAACAACTGCCAGTCATGAGGTGAACTTCACAGTAAAAGGACTCTGCAGCAGTTAAAAATGTACAGTAATAGTACATCGCAGCAGACTGGACCATTCAGATGGATGGCTTTATAAGCAAATAAAGAATCCAGCAAGGCAATAAGTACTGAAAAAGGACTGTAAGTCATGTCCATAATTTCATAACAGCAACCTGAGCATCATAACAATTTCAAAGTCAATGAAGGACAAATATTGGTAACAATACCTGGTTCGGTCAAGCTCTATTGTTCCCCACCAAAGACACCTGAGATAAGATCATACAGAAGACTATGCAAAGCACACGCAACAGACAAAGCAAGGATAGCCATGCTGCTTAAGGAAATGTAGACAGGTCCTATTTATGCCTCTATCATTTTTCACTAGCAGTCTCAAGATCTCCACACTGGCCAGAGTCAAACAGTGGGAAAGGAGCTGTACTCGGCTGTTGATAGCATCAATGCTTCCAGAGAGGAAATGCAAAACAATGGGCCTGTGGAGAAAGTGGGAGCTACAAAATCCGCACTAGCATTCATTCAGCAATGAGAGAAGCAAACAGAAGTTCTGCAGTACAAGGGGGAAAAAGTTGAATAAAATTAAATGGAAAAGGGGGCTGGAGAGATAACACAACCGGGAGGGCATTTGCCTTGCATGCGGCCGATTACCAGCATGTCATAGGGTTCCCCAAGCACCACCAGGAGTGATTCCTGAGTGTAGAGCCAGGAACCGCTGTGCATTGCCGGGTGTGACCCAAAAAGAAAAAAAAAAAGGGAGAAAAAGAAAAGAAATCCATTTATTCTAGCTTGGTTTTGCACATACACCTACCAGCCCTAAGGGTAACACCTGGATCTGGGCTCAGAATCATTAAGTTACTGAAGGGATAAAATCTCGACCTCCTGCAAGATGCAGTGCATGCTGCCTGGACCCTCGTGCATTTAAAATCAAGGGTAAGGGGCTGGAGCGATAGCACTGTGGGTAGGGCATTTGCCTTGCACACGGCTGACCCAGGTTTGATTCCCAGCATCACATATGCTCTCCTGAGCACTACCAGGGGTAATTCATGAGTGCAGAGCCAGGAGTAACCCCTGAGCGTTGCCAGGTGTGACACAAAAAGCAAAAAAGAAAATTAAAAATAAAAAATATAATAAAAAGGGTTGGGAGGGATGTTGGGTTTATTTGTAGTGGAGAATGGGCACTGGTGAAGGGATGGGTTCTTGAACTTTGTATCAGGGAAACATGAGCACGAAAATGCATAAATCGGTAACTGTACCCTCACTGTGACGACTCACTAAAAATAAGTAAATTAAAATATATATATAATGAAATAAAATAAGATAAAAAATAAAAATAAAATCAAGGGTAAAAATACAAAAAAAAAATCCACTTCAGCAAGGGGGTGCAGCCCTTGCACATACAAGATCCAGAGGGAAGTATCTGGCAGGGCAATGCAATGTGCCAGCCTGGGGGTCCCTGAACTGCCTGCCCTATGTTCCCTGTGCTCCCTGTGTCCCAGTGATTAGGCAACCAAGCGTGCCCTGGGGCCACCATGGGCCCATCTGCAGCCCCTGGAGGGAAGCAGAACCCCAGAAGCTCCAAATACCTTAGGAGGTATTTCTGGAGTATACCCCAGGGGCTCAATGCCTGACCCTGTGCATATGCTCAGAATTGCACCCCAGTGCTATTCAGAGGACATAAATAAAGGATGAAACTGGGTGATCTGGTGGCCAAGAGACAAACAGCACCCCCTAACGCGTAGGTCTGGTCCCATAGTACCAGGAATTTAGGGAAAAGGGTAGAGCCTGGTAACTGTTACTCCTTAATGCTGCAAATGGTGGATTTCTTGAAATCTAATCTCTTATCATGTTCTATAGTGATGTCAACACACACAGAAAACATTCGGTCAGGTTCTGTACATTACACACGTTTCACCGTATAAAGAGAAACTTCACTCCTGATCATCGTTAGCCATTGTAAAAACTGGAAAAGAGTAACCACAGTTGAATGCAATGAAAACTTTTCCACGTGATGTGAAAATGAGCCTGTGATACGACACACGTGCATTGTGTGTGATCGGCAATGACTCACCTCTGCAGAGCACCTCAGGCACGCAGGAGCTGGAAGCTAACAGTGTTGCGGCAGGAGCAGTCACGTGGGTCTATGGTGGAACATGAAAATCAAGCCATGCATGCATGTCGGGGTTCTGGAGGCCGACAGTAAAACCTAGAAAACAGGCATGTAATGGTTGCTGAAAACCCATGGATGGATATGGTCAGGGATGTGCCTGTAAGAGCCAGAGTGATATCTGCAAGTGGTCACTGGCATGATGCCCAGCACACTCCATTTCTGTGGATTTCTCCTTTAGACCTTTTGGGAGGGGGGATGGTCACCCAGTGCTCTCAGATCTGTATACTCCTATAACTAAGTCAATCACTGTGCACAGGCAGAGCGGTGTGTGAGGACATGCCACCCTCCATCGGACAGTGAGCACTAGCCACTGTCTCAGACAGGGTGAAGCTAACTAGTACTCTACAATCCTGTCACGTATTGCACATGAGTAACTGAATTTTTAGATCACTCACACTAAAATGAATGCAGTCTGAGAACGAGTGCTCCCTTCAACACTCCATGATCTTTCAGAGTTGCTCCCTTGAGACACTTATGCTAAGAAAGGGCAATAATGATCTTCTTACAGTAACACCGGTTGCTACGCTAAAGAGGAGTAATAAGCGAGCAGGAGTCCTACCTCTGAAGCTCGAGAGCTCTGACATCATCTTCTGGTGCCCATCCACAGCTTCCAATGGAGCCTAGTGACAAAAGAACACAAAGAGTCAGGAAAGGCACATTTCTGGTGCACACAAGTGCACCCGGCCCTGAGGAGGGAAACTGGAAACAGTGGTGGTGAGAAGCGTACACTGGTGGAGATGGGTGTTGGAACATTAGGATTTCATGACTGAAATCCAATCATTGACAACTTTGTATGCATATCTCACTGAGTCGATTTTTTAAATGAATAAATAATTAAAAATAAAAATAAGAGCTTAATTCAAAAAAATTAAAAGGCAGGGGACAGTTCCCAGCAATGGTGAACACAGCCAGGCATCACTGGCCAGCGCTGAAATGGGGAAAGATGCTTGACAGAGAGAAATCTGGTTGCAACCCCTGAGGTACATTCAGTGCCCTGCCCAGCAGTCAGACGTGATCAACGCTGCATCTCCAAGTATCACAAGACCTGAGCGGCATCAGGCCACTGTCCCCACCAAGCACCACACCTTCCGTCCAGTCAGACAAACGTCACCTGCAGCGGCCCTAAAAACTCGGACACCAAGTGTCAGACAAACAATCGTCACAGACACAAACTTATCCAATAGGGGCGCACCCACATCCACGCACGGTGGGGGCCTTCCGAGCGGTGCCACACGTTGTGCCAAGGCTAGACCCGCAGCCTCCAAAGGGCAAATCTGCACGCGTACAGGCTGTTTATGCAAATGGACACGTACAGGCTGCTTACGCAGCTGGGCTCTCACCTGAGCACAATCTCCTGCCTCTCTCTCCCTCCCTCCCCGCTCACATCTCTCTAAATCTTTCTCAGAAAATACTACATGGCCTCAGTGAGGGAAATTTACTTTGTCTCGATGAGGGAATTTGCTTTGCCTCGGTTAGGAAACTTCGCCTTGCCTCGGTGAGGAAAACTTCGCTTTGCCTCGCTGAGGAAACTTCACCTTGCCTCGGTGAGGAGAACTTCGCCTTGCTTCGGCGAGGAAAATTTCACCTAGCCTCTGTGAGGAAAATTTCACCTGGCCTCAGTGAGGAAAATTTCGCCTAGCCTCAGTGAGGAAGATTTGCCTTGCCCAGGCGAGAAAAATAAAAAAACCAACCCAAACAAACACCCGCCTGACTGGCCAAAGCAGCTCCATTCTCCGGGCCGGCACGTGAGGGAAACGGTGAGACGGGAGACAACACCCGGCACTGAGGGAAACCTGGCCCGGGCTCACCGAGTCTGCGACACTCCCAGAGGAACAGCCGGAACCAAACTACAAGGACGACCCTCAGTCACGGCCGCTCCACGCACCACCGAGTCTCCTCCCCTGCACGTGCGCGCCGGAAATAGGGCCGCTAGGAGGGGCACGGGTGAGGGCACACCCCCACGGGGGCACAGGTGAGGCATGCGTGGCACAGGCGAAGCCACGCCCCCAGGAGGCTCCCAAGTGGGGCCACACCCCCAGGCCCCCAGTGCGAGGGGACACACCCCAAGGAGCCATCTAGACTCTACCCCCTCGGGCCCTTGCAGGCGAGACCCCACCCCCCCCAGCTGGCGCGAAAGGCAGTGAGAACAGAGGAGCTGAGGACATCAGCTTCTCCTCAGAAACCGTTTGGAAAAGCGGGGGAGATAGATATTCCAGCGGGCAGGGCGTTTGCCTCGCACGGGGGCGAACCAGGCTTGATCCCCAGAGCCCCGTAGGGTCCCCGAGCACCGCCGGGAGTGAGTCCTGAGTGGTTGCAGAATAGAGTAGGGGGCTCCGGTGGCTCCCCAGACGTCTGGGCCTCTCCTTGCCCGTGCTATGACCAGGTCACGCCCCCACCTCACTCTCAACCCCCTGTACCCTTCCCGCGTCTCCGGCCCCGTGCGCGTGGGTGAAACCCCTGTGCTCTGGGCCTGTCACGGGGCCTCCCAACCGTACCAGGAGTCTCCTAGTCTCCAGCCGCGGCCACCCGCACCCTGCCCCGCGTCCACCTCCTTATCGCTGCCTGGGCATCGAGTCCAGCCCGACCTGAACCTGTATCCTGTACCACGCCCTAGCTGGGCCTAAGCAGCCTGCCCGAACCGGCCATGGGGACAGGAGCCCTACCTGACCCTGGAGACCCAAGAGGAGGAGAAAGTCCAGAGAGCCAGGAGAAGGAGCTGTGTCTGGGTGATGTAGGCAGGTAGGGAAAGGCCCTTGGCAATGAAAATTTAGATTTAACAGTCACTGGGAAGGAGAATCTTAAGACTTGCAGATTCAAGAGGACAAAAGACTGGGAGGAAACCATCAAGGGGTTCCCCAAAGAAGGCCATCACCACTCCCAACCTCCCTGGTAACCTTAGCAACGAACTTTTACCTGGAAAGAAGCCCCAAGTGGGGGCAGGTTGAAGAAACCCTATAACAGACACCCTCAACAAAAGAACACCCAGGTGAGCACAAAAAGTTAAAAAAAATGCGTCTTCTGATTTGCGCCTGCTCAAGTCAAATCCAAATGTTGAGCATAGCAAACAGGCCACCACACAAGCCTGTCTAATCTGAAAGCGGGACACAGTGGACAGTCCTGGGGCTAGGAGACCAGGGTGGGCAGTGGGGTACATGAGGAGGGAGAGGAGGCAGTCCTGGGGTGAAGAGACTGGGGTGAGCAGACAGAGGGTAGGTATAGGGGGAGAGGGGCAGTCCTGGGGTGAGGAGACTGGGGTGAGCAGACAGGGGGTAGGTATGGGGGGAGGGGGGCAGTCCTGGGGTGAGGAGACTGGGGTGAGCAGACAGAGGGTAGTTGTGGGGGAAGGGGGGCAGTCCTGGGGTGAGGAGACTGGGGTGGCGACTGAGTGAAGCACATCAGGGCGGGCACACGGACCCCCGCCTGCTCCATGTCTTCCTCAGTGATATAGGCTTTGCCCTCTGCCCAGGCTTGGAACCCACTCTCGATCTCATCGCTGGACTTGATGTTTTCTGACTCCTTGTCGATCAGGGAGGAGCTGTAGTCCTCCAGCGAGACACAGCCCTTCCTGTGCACCCTCAGCTCCCCAGACAGAGTCTCAGGCTACTCCCATCCCCACCTCCTGCCCCAGACCTCAGCCCCACTCTCAGAGTTTCCTGGCTCTGTGCTCTCTCTCCAGTGGTCCAGGCCTGTAAAAAACTAAAGAACGCCGAGGGGCGAGTGTACTCGCGGGCTCTCCGGGCGACTCTGTCTCACCACCCGCGTTCGGTGCTCTGGAACCGCAGTGTGTGGACTGGATCGGGACGGCCGGTGGTCAAGGACAGGCGAAGGAAGAACGAGGACCAAGCTGGTTGCTGATTAGTTACCGTTTATTCAGTCTTCAAACTTTCTCATCTCCCGCACTCCCAGCTCTGGCCTCTCTCTGGATCTACTCTGCTTCTCTCTGGCTTCTCTCTCTCCTCCTACCTGTCTCTCCCCGATCTCTCTTGGTGGATCTGGCCCTCCAGGCTACAACCAGCCAGGTAGCCAAATCAACATAAGAAAGCCCTTCCTGAGGGCAGGGCACTCCAAAGCCCTTCCTCACTCTTAAGGTTTTTTTCTTTTCCTTAGTCCAGGAACTTATTAACATCTCAATACTAGTTATTTTTGTATGGACATAGCAAGGGATACATTGAGGCCTGCAAGGCAGCTCTCCTGGCAACATCTTGCCACAGGCTCAGACCACAGCACTCAGGCCAGATTAATCATTCCTCACCCTAGCAGGGTCCAAATCTAGTATCACTGTTTGGATCATGACAGCATTTGTCCATGATCAAGCTCTTAACTTATAGTTAAGCATTAGGCACTTTGGCCAGGCCCATCTCGATGCCAGGGTAGCACACAACTCACCACTTGCCCTGGGTCCTTCTTGTCCCACGTTGGGACCGTGCTTTGGGGGTGCTAGGAAGTAAGGGCAGCTGAGGCTTAGGTCAAGAGAACAGATGCCCTGGAGGAAAATATCAAGTAGAGTCAAATGACTCCCAGGTTACAAAAGCATAGCATTTGTTAAGTCTTCCTGTGTCCATACAAAAAGGACTTGCTCTGAATAAACTATGCAAAGGACTCAAGGAGAAGAGAAAAACATTATTTACAAGTCAACAGAACACCAAGAAAGAAGCTACAAATAAACAAAGAGGAATAGGAGCACTGTAACGGGAGTAACCCAATAAACCTAAACTACTGAGGCTATGTTATCCTACACAGGCCCACTCTGCCCACTCCTGCATCCCCACTGCAGGGCAAGGCCCTCCTACTTTCCTGGATCCACGGCATCCAGGAACTTCTCAAACCTGGCCTCGGATTCACCCTCCTCCACCATGGGCAGGTAGTAGCTGAGGCCTCTCAGGCAGGAGCGGAAATTCTTGTGAGTCAGACGCCGTCAATGCATCTGAGGGAGAAGCACCGCCCTTAGGTGCTTCACAGCTTCATCAGGAAGGGGAGAAGAGCCACACAGGGAAGGGGAGAGCAGCCGCTTGGGGGCGGGAGGGCAGCTGGGGGGTGAGGGAGCCCAGGGGCTATATGAGCAGAGGTGCAGCTTGTCCAGAGATGTGAATGCCGGAACCCAGGCATCTAAAGCCAGAGCTGCAGCTCTTTAGTGTCTTCATTTTGTTTGTTTGTTTGTTTGTATGTATGTTTGCTTGTTTTGCTTTTTGGGTCACTCCTGGTTCATGCATTCAGGAATCATTCCTGGTGGTGCTCATGGGACTATATGGGAAGCTGGGAATCAAAACCAGATGACTACATGCCAGGCAACGCCCTACCCACTGTGCTATTGCTCCAGCCCCTGTTGTGTCTTCATTTTCATGACCAAAAAAGAAGGCACCAAGGGCTAGCCACAAAAGGCCACGGCACAAGAAGCCCATTTGCTGCAGCAGCTGCAGGACAGGGCTACGGGCTTTGCTGCAGCTGTGAGGGACATTTCTGAAGCAAGCATTTCTGAGGCGGCTATGTTTCCCAAACTCTGTGTGCAGTTACACAATGGTGTGTGCTGTGCCATTCACAGTAAGGTACTAAGGAATCGTTCTCATGAATCCCACAAGTACCAAACGCCCTCATCCAGTTGAGATCCACAGAGGCTCCCTCAAGACCTTTACCATAACCCGTGGAAAGCATCTGAAGACTTAAGGGACTGAAGACAAACAAAATGGAAATTATACTCCGAAACAAAGCCCCCCAAATCCAGGGGTGCAGTCATCCTGTCCAGACGCTGGTTTAAGATCCCACTGAGCCACTGTGGGGGGAACCCTGTGATTAGAGCCCAACACTCAACAGAGGCCGCGTGCCCAGGGGGAGGGGTTCTTAGGTCCATGAGCTACGAATAATGTCACAGTGCTGCAGAGCTAACAAAACCACTCAAGAGCGTTTATCATACCCAAAGGACAAGGAACTTAGGGATCAGAGTCCCCGAGGAAACACCCCTCAGACCTGTGCACCAGCTGCCTACCCCACCACAGAGCTGGTCACCCTGAGCCACATAGCTCCTGGCCACCTCACTGACAACGCTCTGAGGAGAAGTCTGCCACGTCTGATGTAGTAGTAGTTGGCCCTGTCCTAGCTGCTGAGACCTGAGCCGCTTTGATCTGAGTGTACGGAGAAAGGGACAGATTTGGCTGTTACCCTCTGGGGCTGTCCCGAGGGTCTCCACACTGTGTTTTAGAGGAATCCTCAAAGGAAAGCTTTGCGGGGGGCATCACATGAGGGGCTAATGAGGAGTGGACAGCTGACTTTTATCCCAGGGTCTAGAATGACTCCCCTGCAGAGAATTGTCCTCTGGTCAGAGGAGAGGAAGAAACTGCTTCCAGAGGCTTCTATGCAACTCTTCCAGCCCAGCACCCTACCCCAGCAGTGAGGCCCACACTCCCTTCCCCCAGGCACTCAGCATCCCCCACACCTGCCCCCTCCATGCCCTCCTACTTGGCCTGGATCTGTTGCTCAAGGTGGTGCTGCATCTGTAGGGAGCCATCTTACAAAGCTTGGCTCTTATCTTCTGATTAAACAGAGGCTTACTTGAATTCCTGTAGCAAGGTTGCCACTCCTGATCCTAATGATCTTATCCTATCACCATTTGTTTATCACTAGATAAACAAATGCCACACCCTGCATTTCACTACTGTTTGTATTGGGGGTCCCAGCATGCATACATACCACCTCCTCCCAGCAGAAAGGCATAAATACTGTAACTGCCATACAATAAACTCTCTCTCTCTCCTCCTTCTGGCTCTGTGTCTGCTCATCCGGCTGCATCCACTCCTCAGCTGCATCCACTCCTCAGCCCCACGAAAGGTCCTCCCTGCTGGACAGGACGGGACCCCCAGACCTGGCGCCCAGCGTGGGGTCGATAGGGACCACAGAACACCCGGTCAGGTTCACGTCAGCCGATGAGTTCACGGAAAAGTGAGTATCTCTGAGGGTCGCCTCTCTCTTGGCACACACCCTGGTATGGGAACAGGCTCGAATATAGTCTCGTGTTAAGGACGAGACGGTCACTGGTGGAAGGCTTGATTTCCCTTGTCTTGTGTGTATGTGTGAGTGATTGTGCAGTCTTGGACGTCCTCATCCTTGTACTGAGTCTGTGGCTCCACGACTTGGCATCCTTAAGATCCCTTTAAGGTTACGGAGTCCGATTGGGCTGTCTGTGATTCCACGAGGAACATATGGTCTAGGGTGGTGCTGGTTTAGACACCAGCCACAAGTCACCTTTCAGGCTGATCCACTATGGCTAAGTTCCTCACTGGCCAGACATGCATCTGAGTGGGCCGTTATGAGTGCCCCCATCTCCCCCTTCTTGTGAAGCCTTGTTCTTCCTGTACTTTCATTTCTGTCCAGTTGGCAGAAACAGCCTCCCAGTGACCCTTTCTTTTCTCTTCTTGCTTTATGTCCTGCTTATCCTCTGTTCCCAAGACTCCCTCAGTCTGGGGATGAGGCCACCCCCATGCAGGGGGCTGACTCCTCAAAATCTGCTAGCATAGACTCTGACCATCCTGCTCCCCTACCTGAGCCCTCCCGCGCAGAGGCGCATCCAAGGCTTTATGCTGTGGTTTCTGGCATCCCCGATCCCTCCCCTCTGGAACCTGAACCCCTGCCCCTGGAGGATAGGGCTATCCTGGAAGATGAGGTGGCCAGGTATCAGCCCTCAGCCCCTTGGCCCCCGTCGGGAAAACAGCCACCCCCTTATCTGTCCCATGCCACTAATGTTTTTAATTCCCCACATGATGCCAGTGAGGCATTCTGCCAGCTTCCCCGGGACACTGCTGCCTTACGCGCAGTTCTCCAACAGAAGCAGGAATATGTCCAACTTTTGACTCATAAGGCAGCTGGATAAGCTGGAGAAGGCCCTGCAGCCTTCTACCCTCTCTCAAGGACCTAGTAAGAAAATCTCAGTCTCTCCTTCATCCTGCCACACTCTAGCCTTATACATTTCGTTATGCTCCGATGTCGATCCCACCACCCAAAAAATAGGGCTTACTATAGGGGCTGCCTTCAAACAGCTTGCCATTCAACCAGTGAACCCACTCCATCTCCCGTGACTGGGGCACCTCAAAATCATGGGCCATTCAACCTATCAGCATCCAATCCCTTTGCAAAGCCATCCCCTACTCAGCCGGATTGGACCTCTGCCACTTCCCGCACAATATTAGTAAAAGAATAGGGTCCCCAGATAGTGTATGTATGTCAATGCCTGTGGCCCTTTGCCATCTGCAACTTTTGGCCTAATTATTGGATGGGGCAATTTGCTCGCTCAGGGCCTGCAAGTACTCCCCGGGATTGTAGATGCTGATTTTCAAGGGCAGATTGGAGTAGTAGTCAACCTCTGCATTTTCAGTCCTGGACGCTGGTGCATGGCTAGCACAGCTATTATTCATTCCTACAAAGCAGTACAAAAAACACCCCCAGTGTCACACACTTTTGCATTTTTTTGGCCAGCACATTCTTGATCATAAGGGCGTGATGACTTTAGAAATCAATGGGAAGGAATTTTTAGGTCTGATTGACACTGGCACGGATGTAACGGTCATTGCTGAAAAAGACTAGCCAAAAGGGTGGCTCCTCACCCCTCACTGACTCACCTTCAGGGTATAGGTCAATCCCAAAACCCTATGTTAAGCTCATCCACACTTGATTGGTGCACCAAGGAGGGAAAATTCCAGGACGGTACACCCCTCTGTTCTGCCTGGGCTCCCAGTTAATCTCTGGGGCCGGGATATTCTTTCAAAATGGACCTTTTACTCATTGACTCCAAGGGCCTAGACATGTTCCTTACGGCCAGCTATTCTCCCGGAAAGGGTCTAGGAAAAGACCTCCAAGGCATGCCTGCACCGCTGGCCCTGGCCCCAGTGAAAATTGACCGCACAGGCTTAGGTCTTTTTTTTTTTCCCCCGGTAACTGCCACTGCTCCTCCTGCACTCCACACGGATACCCTATATGGGTGGACCAGTGGCCCCTTCCCACTGCAAAACTACAGGCCACAAAGTTGTTAGTGCAGGAGCAACTCACGGCGGGACACATAGAACCCATCTCCTCCCCCTGGATCACACCCATTTTTGTTACAAAAAAGAAAAACAGCAGTTGGCGACTGCTACAGGATCTAGGAGCAGTAAATAAAACCATGGTCATTTTCGGGGCACTTCAACCTGGACTGCCATCCCCAGCAGCCATTCCTTCAGAAATGTGTAAGACAGTACTTGATTTAAACGACGGCTTTTTCTCAATTCCCTTGCATCCTGATGATCGCCCCCACTTTTGCCTTTAGTTTGCCACATAGGCCAGGCTGGGGAGTCTTAGTGTGAACATGGTGCAGGGTGCGCACTCTCGTGAAAGAAGGACTGGTTTGCGCGAGTGCAGGAGTGTGATTTGTGCGTGTGCCCTTAGTGTGTGTGGGCACACACAGGACCACGGCCAGTTGGTGAAGACAGAGAGCATGCTTTTCCAGGAAGCTCACTGAGCTGGTGAGGGGTGGATGGAAAAGCAGCTTATCTCAGTGAAGATGAGCTTGTTCTTTGTGATGATCAACCTCATTCCTGTGCACACAGGTGGCCCCCTCCCCAGCAGGGCTGACTGCTTGTCCCCTTGTTCCCACATGCTTTGTCTCACCTCTTTGGGGCAGTGAGGGCACTTTTCATTTCTGCCCCTGGGGGCAGGGGTAGACCAGATGTCCCCTGTAGTTATATTTCCCAAGTCCTCCTGATCTACCTTGTTTTCCATCTTTGCTTTTTATTAACAAACCCTGGGACTCATGCTTTTGGGAATAATGTTCTAGGGGGGTTGCAGTTTGGAGACCATACCCTGTATTGCTTAGGGACTGCTCCTGGCACATTGCTCAGGGTTATTAAAAGCAGTGCTTTGGGAGCCATGCAGAGCAGAGGAATGAAAGGGACTCCTTCATACAAAGCCTATGCTTAAGCCCTTTGAACTGTCTCTCGTAAGTTTTGCTAGTTTCTGGAATTGCCTTGACCTGCCTCTGCATTACAAGTGAGGGTGCCTTAGTTTGGGTTGATTGCACAGAAAAATTACAGCCCCTATCTCTGACCCAAACTTAGATCCAGTACATAAAAGCGTGCATATTGGATATGCCAAAAACAGTAACAATTAGGGTGCCCACTCAAACAAATCGATGCACAATGGGATGACAGACAGACATAAAAGCACAGGAATTGTGGGCAGTGGGAGAGTGAAGTATCTACTCAGTAACTGAACAAGATATACAGAGGAGGGAACCTTACCCTGGTAGAGACTTGGTGGGCAGTTATCTGCTAACTCAGTGCCACCCAACCTCCAAGTCCAACACCAGTATCTTGTAAGCAACACTTGAAAGAAAAAAATAAGAGCTAACAGCACATCAGAGATTGTCTCAGCATTGACCTCTGTGGCCATACATCTGAAAAACAAGCCAGTGCCAATGCCTCACACTACCTCAGGTGGAACACTAAGATGAAAACATAGAATCTGAAGGAAGATGTCTTGGTTGGGTTTTGCAAGATTCAAGAATCCTCTGCTAGGACTGGAGCTCTAGTAGAGCAGGGAGGGCACTTGCCTTGCACTCCCTATTGCTGGTGCAATCCCCAGCATCCCATATTGTTCCCTGATCTGTACCAGGGGTGAACCCTGAGCGCAGAGCCAGAAGAGAGCCTGGAGCACCTTGGCTATGCCCCTCCCCCACAAAAAAAAAGCTCTGCTAGATTTTAGTATCTCCATCCTCTGCCTCTGTACACATATGGGAGAAAATGCCCATTGAGATACTCCTGAGCACCAGCCCAGTTTAGAGATGTAGGTGGTGGTGGTGCAGCTGCTGGGTCAGCATGAGGGGCTTCCTCTCTCCTGCAGCTTATCTGCCTTGCTGAATTCCATGTCTTCATGTGTTTCTGACTCCACACTCTCCACATCTCTGTGGCTTGTGAGCTGCTGCCTTTAATCCTGAACATTGTCTCGAGAAGGCTTCACCTTCCCTCTACTGTGCAGTAAGACAGTGGTCTCTCCAGCATGTGTCTGGTGGGTTCTGTGTAAGGGGATCTCCCTAGGACGTGTTTGGTGAGTTCTGTGGAAGAGGATGGTCTCCCTGGCACGTGTCTGGTGGGTTCTGTGTAAGGGGATGGTCTCCACAGCACGTGTCCTGTGGGTTCTGTGTAAGGGGGTGAACTTCCCCAGCAGTTTTGACTCCATCAGCTGGAATTCCAGGGTCTTACCTGGATGGTATGTCAAGGGTCAAGGACAGTGATATGGCTATTGTGGATCATCGTCCTGTCCTGTGCTCATGGCACCTCAGAACACTCAGGACAACATGTGTTTTCTTTTTTAATGTAGTTATTTTATTTTTAAATTTATTGTAGAGACTGCAGAGATAGTACAAGAGGTAATGCCCTTGCCTTACATGAAGCCAACCTTGGTTAGATCCCTGGCATTATATACGATCTCCTGAGCACTGCCTGGAGTTGTCCCTTAGCACAGAACCAGGAATAAATCCTGAGCACCATGACCTATGACCCAGAAATCAAATAAGATTGAAAATGATAACAGATAAATGTGTTATAGTGCTATCACTGTTAGCAGTTAAAATCTAAGCAGATTTTTTCCTTTTTTCTATTTCTGTGGTACTAGAGTTAGAATCCAGGTTCTTATACAAACAAGTAGAGTTCTCTCTACTACTTCTTTACATTCCCAGCTCTAAACAGTGTTTCATAGCTATATAGCATTTTATATTTGGTGCACTGATTTTGGTGAATTCTGTGTTCATTGTTGGAGAACTGAGTATTTTTATTTTTCACCATTATAGACACTGCTTCAATAATCAACCGTGTGGCCAGAGCAATAGTACAGTGTGTGGGATGATTGCCTTGCACACAGCTGACCTGGATTCAATTCCTGGCACCCTGTACGGTCCCCAGAACCCCTCCAGGAGTCAGCCCTGAGCACAGGAGTGAGCCCTGATTACCACCCAGTGTAGCCAAAAAAAAAAATGTGTTCCTTCATTTCTGTGCACTGGTGTCACCTGCTTACTTTCACTCACCCACCATCCCCCACTCTTACTGTGACTTCTGATTGCACCTTGGGAGGCAGCTGTCCTCCTTCATCACTTAGGCATTGCCTTTCCCTTACACATTCTTTGTCTTCCAGATGTTCTTTCTGCTTGATGAAAAGGCATGGCCTTTTCCGATTCCCATTTTAACAATAACAGTGGGGGCTGAGGAGATAGCACAGCACAGCAGGTCAGGCACTTCCCTTGCATGTGATAAACCCAGGTTCCATCCGCAGCCTGTCATCTGATTCTCTGAGCCCCTCCAGAAGAGAGCCCTGAGCATAGACCCAGGAGTAAGTCCTCAGCCGGGTGTGCCTCTCCACTCTACTTCCCCCGCCACCCCCCCCACACACACATACACACAAACTATGCTGAGGTGCAGCTTTTTAATTTTTTTTTAAACCATGTGAACTTGCCTTTAGGTGTCATTTTCCCCTTAACAACTCTCCAATTGCTTACAAAAAAGGAAAAAGATGATTTTTCACTTTAGCTGTCAAGCAGATCTACCACCCTTTTACTGTGGGGGCCACAGCAGCGGTTGGACGGTTAACAAGGAACTCTTGGCCAGGGAAAAGTGTGATTCAGCCTCAGGTGGAGTTGGTGGGGCCAAGCCCAGGGGAGCCACTGGAAATTCCAAGCAGAGTGGCCTTGTGTAGTTTTTTTGTATGGTTTGTTGCTGTGGTGGTCACAGTGAGCTGGGATGCACAGGTCGGCTCTGGGGCTTGGGCATTTGGTTGTAGCTTCCCTCCGTTGCTCACATACTCAACTGTGGTGCTACTCTGGGATCCACAGTTGTGATTCTTTGCACACTTGCTTTGGGCGTCACACTCCTCTCCTTATGCTCAACAAAGTCTGGCTGTGGTATAAGCCAGAAGGCACTGTGGCACTCACACACTTGTACACACACACACACACACATATACATATGCATGCATACACATTCACAGACTTGAACAGGGATATGCATTCACGCACGCACAAATGTACATACATGTTCACACAGGCTTGTGTGCCCACACGTGCTAATCAGGGTCACACTGCCAGTCACACTGTGTACATCGTGGGAGCTGTGCTCCTGGGGGCACCCATGCTTCTGTCATGGTGCTCACACAGATCGGCCTGTGTGCCCGAGACACACATACATGGATCCCACAGCAGTCCATGCTCAGCACTCAAGGACAACCCCACGGGTGGGTCAAGCCCAGGGCCTCAAGTCAGCCTTTAGCCACTGATCCACTCCCAGGGGCTGCTCACTAACTTTCCAATTGCATCACTGACCACATTCCAGTAGGTATTCATTGATCAGTTAGCAACAGGTGAGGTGGGAAGAAAATTCAGCAACGTGACAGAACATTTGCACCACACAGCCATCTAGGTCAGTCACTCCAGTGTTGGCATGAGTGAGATTTGATGAGTTTCTGCAGTAATTTTTTTAGGTCTGCCTTTGTTTGGGCGGGATGGGGGGTGGGTACACCCAGCAGTACTCGGAACTTACTCCTGGCTTTGCACTCATGGATCACTCTTGGTAATACTTGGGGGACCCTATGGAATTCCGGGAATGGAACCCAGGTCAGCTGCATGTAAGGCAAGCTCCCTCCCTGCTGTTCTATTTCTCTGGCTACTCTATAGTGATTCTTTAGTTTTTCATTTCACTGACCATCAGTATGTTGAATGCTTTTTTCATATTTGGAGGTTCTCTTAGGTGGAATGCCTCTTTAAGCCAGTTCCATATTTTAATTGGATTGTTTCACACCTTTATATATTCTTTACTTCTTATAGCCTGTGGTTTATTATTTTATTATTAGTGTGTTTTTATGAACAAAAACGTTTAATGTTAACAAAATGGATCTTTTTTTTTTTTTGCTTTTTGGGTCACACCCAGTGATGCTCAGGGGTTACTCCTGGCTTTGCACTCAAGAATTACTCCTGGCAGTGCTTGGGGGACCATATGGGATGCCGGGGATCGAACGCGGGTCAGCCGCGTGCAAGGCAAACGCCCTACCCGCTGTGCTATCGCTCCGGCCCAACAAAATGGATCTTTTTCTTTTCTTTTTGGGTCACAACCAGCGATGCACAGGGGTCAGTCCTGGCTATGCACTCAGGAATTACTCCTGGTGATGCTCAGGGGACCATATGGGATGCTGGGAATTGAACCCCGGTTGGCCGCGTGCAAGGCAAACGCCCTACCTGCTGTGCTATTGCTCCAGCTCACAAAATGAATCTTTTAAGTGTCCTTAAATTGAAAAAAATTAACTTTATTGAGATTTTATTCATAAGCTGTACACTGTGAATATTGCTTATATGTATATTATTAATTCTAGCAATAAGGTTAGCATATTCTTGGCTTCTGCACAATTGCCTTAGTTTGGGCTGGAGCAATTTCCAGAGCAGTGTGGAGCAGCATCAGCTCTAGTATGGGATTTGGGGACTCAAGCATGGCACTGGGCCTTTGCGATGGGGTTAACAGGCTCATTGTTCTGTACTGTGCAGACGTGGGTTCGTAGGCAACTGGGAAGGCAGCAATACAGTGAAAATTCAGAAACTTTCACAGGCATTTCATACCAGTCGAAGCAAACAGTCATTAACAATCCCCAGTAAGGCTGATGTCACCTATAGGTCAGGCAGACCCAGCTGACCTGGAACCTGCCTGAGCGAATCAGGTAGTTCCCTCAGCTCAGGTGATGTCTGAGCAAAGGGACCAACCATGTGCTGGGGAAGAATCTCAGTAGAGGCATGAGGAAGGACAGCAGAGTGCTGTGGGCAGGGTGTGAAGGTGTGTCCAGGTGAAGGGGTAGATTGGCACGTGCCGCTGGTCATCAGAGCTAGCAGTGTTGTTTCTCAGGTTTTGTGCTTCGAGAATGGGAGGTAGCACTGGCCAGGCTCAGCAGCTGGCCATGGAGCCTGAGTTTCGGCTCTCCAGCACCTTCGTTGCCCATACATGGCTGAGCTCTGAGTTCCACTCTCTGTAGTACTGGTGACAAGCTGCTGAGGGCCTCCCTGTCAGCAGCTGCAGGTGCTGGGCTGGCCACAGCAAGGTGGCAGACAGGTGAGGAGCAGTCTTAGGGGGCTCTGGGTCCTGGAGGTTGGTAAAACTTTGGCCATGGGGGTTCAGAGAAGGATTGACTCTTGCCTGTTCCCCTTACAGACTGATGGAGCGATTTCTCCTGGATGGATTGTATCCTTCAAGTCTGAGATGCAGCTTGATCCCAGGGCCCACTGAGGGTCAGTGCTCCTGCATTTGCCCTGGCCGTAAGGGAAGAAAAGTGGGTGAGGGCACCTGTGGTTCCCTTGGCACCTCAGAGTTGGCGTGCTGCTTCTAAGCCTCCTGGCCTGTTTGGGTTTGCATCCACGACTCACACCAGGCCAGGCGCTTACCTACTCTGACCTTGGCGCTTTGGCTCTCTGACCTTCACAGACCCACCAGTGCAAACGGCCTTTGTGAAACGAGGGTACCGAGCCCCACTTTGCCCCTCAAGTTGTTGCCTTGTGCCCCTTGGGAGTGAGACATTCCCCCATGGCTTCCGGATAAGTCCAGAGAGGTGCCTGCCCTGGGTAGAACATGAAAGCCACTGGCTCACCTGCGTTGTCAGCCTTCACTGGTCATACCTCTGTGCAAGCACAAGTCCCGGGTTTTACACATAGGGCTTTACACATAGGTTGTGACATACAGGAACAGTCAGTCAGCTTCCTCCACCATGGACCCTGTCCCTGGGACAGGCCCCTTCTGCGTGCATCTGACCTCTCTCTGCTGGCAGCAGCCTGTCGCCAGAGCCTTTGGGTCCATTCCCCATATCTGCTGCTTCTCTGTTAATGCTGTTTCATGTGTCACAGTGGACCTGGGTGGCCAGGACACACTCTATCATAGAAACTAGATCTACAACAGTACAAAGGAAAAAGAGACAAAGATAGACACTGCATAATGACATGGGGTCCAGTCCATCAGAAGGCAAACACTTATTAAAATCTGCATCAAAATTCAAGGGGCTGATAGCAGCAGGAAGCACACAGCACCACAGAATAGAGCACTAAGTTTGCCCTCTTACTGCAGCATTCATTCGGTTAATAAACCACATGCCAGCAAGGCAAGGAGAGGGTCCGTTCTGTCAGGCCAGCACCCCCTCCTGGTCTCCACCTTCCCTCCCTGTTGATTCCTTAACCTCAATGCAGTCAGCCCCAGCAGCTGTCCACGTATGCCCTGACCTTGTACAAGCACACAGCTACAGTGGATGGCAAGACTGTCCTTGTTGGTGAGCAGCACGAGATGGACTGGGAGGGGGCAAGGGACAGGTGCGGAGGAACAGAGACTCCGAGCATAGGGCAGAGTGTAGGGATGACACCAAGTGAGGCAGGAAGGTGGCGCCAGTCCTGCACACTGGACAGCTCTGCCCATTTGCCATCACAGCCTTTCCCTGGATTAGGCCACTCACCCTCACTGGAAAGTTGGCCTGTAGGAAACCAATGCAGAACCCAATCCCTAGGAGGGGAAGCAGGGGGGCACCTTTCTGCTTCTCTTGTGGCTTCTTAAGAAGAGAATTCTCCCTTCTGGGCCTGACCTGTGTCCCCCTCACCACCCCATGAACGCAGGCGGCACACCGCCCTGCCAGATCCACTGACCCTAGCCCTGTGTCACACACACACACACACACAGAGCACATACCTGGCCCTGTGCTTCACACACACAACACATACTCTGGCCCCTCACACACACACACACACACACACAGAGCACATACCTGGCCCTGTGCTTCACACACACAACACATACTCTGGCCCCTCACACACACACACACACACACACACACAGAGCACACATTCACTCACTCACTCTGGCCCTGTGTCCCTACATATGCAGCACCCCCATCCAGCTCTGTCAGGCTGTGACAACCTGCTCGGAGCACCATGATGGAGCATTGTGACGCACAGGGTATCTGCTACCCCACCCGCCCCAGCAGACAGAACTATGTTCTCATTGCAGACTTCTGGGACACGGCCGGCCAAGAGCATTTACAGAGCATGCATGCCTCTTACTACCACAAGGCCCACGCATGCATCATGGTATGGTCCTGCTGGGGGTCAGCCTTGTGGGCAGGGCTGGATAGAGGAGAGGAGTGGAGCCCCTCCCAGGGGGCTTCAGAGGGGTGGTTGGGGATTCATCTCATAGCACTTGGGCCCCAAAAGTTCTGAGACTCAAGTGGGACTGTGCATGGCTGGTGGCCCTCCAAGTGATGGACACTACAGTGTTCTCTGCTGTCACCTGTGCTCTGGCGAGGTGCCACTGTCAGGCTCTCGGTCTCGTCTGTCTGACCCTCCAGGGTAATGAATGGACAGGCACAGTTCCAGACCCCCTGTCCAGTCAGGCCGAACATTCAGCTTTGCAGGACGCCTGACATTCTCGTGAGGATTAGGAGTGTCTGCATGCTGCCATGGGATGGGGAGGCTGATGTAGGGAGTCCAGCAGTGTTCAGTGACAACCGGCCCCTCAGACTTCTTCGATGGCGTTCAGCAACTCACGCACACTCCAACACTTGTGGAACTGTGTCAGTCTCAGCATCGAAGACTCAGCTGAAGACCAATGGATGACCCGGCTGGCACTGTGGCAGGTCACTACTGGTGGCTGGCCCAGCCTACATGGCCCTTCTCTGGGTCGGCAGCAGTGGGGTATGTCCCTGTGTGGCCCTTCCACATAGGCTGTCAGGAGGGATCCCAAGAGGCAGCCATGCCCCAGAATACACCCCCGGAGTGCTAAGTGGTCATGCACCACCTTTAGTGGCCTGACCCTGTTATGTGGCCACTCACTGGCTGGCTGTGACTGTCACAGAGCAGGAGCCTCATGGTGTGTGTGTATGTGCAGCCACTAGCTTGGCAGAGAAGGCCTGGTGCTCTCGTCTGGCCTTCCACTGGGACTCATGGACAAACAAACAGCAAGAAGGGGTTTGGCTCTTACAGAGATGAACAACTGTGACTAGCCAAGCACAAAATCCCTCGAAATTTTCAAAAAGGTTGAAAGTGGTCCCCACAGTGGAGCAGACCAAAGGGGGGCCCAGGAAGGGCAACAGGGGCCATGTGGTGCCCAGGAGGTCGTCCTGGTTGGCATTTCTGATCCTGGAGTCCGACCCTGCTTCTATGGAGTGACCTGCCTGGCTGTACCCTCCAGCTCTTTGTATACCCTGCAAGCGGGGGCCTTGCAGACTTGCCTCCTCCTAACAGGGAACTAACTACCCAAGAGGGGCCAAAGCATCCACCCTTCACCTTGGACCCTGACAGGGTGCTCTCATCCCAGGCTGCAACCCTTTCTCGGCTCTGGAAACAAGAGGTGGGAGCCAAGGGCGTTAGACTCTACAAAGATAGCTGGTGGGGGCAGCAGGGGGCCATCTGGGGCAGTGCACACATTCCTTGGCACGCTCGAAGGGTGCCCTTACAGGGAAGGCAGGACCTCAGGGTCTGTAGTGCTGGATTAGGCCTGGGAATCTCCATGGAAGACATGCCCCCCGCTGTCGTGTGCCGCTTTGACCAGCGAAGAAACACGCAACCCGGAGATTCTTCTTGCAGCGATTTATTCAGAGACCTTCCATGAATTGGGAAAGAGGGGAAACGGGGAAAGAGGAGAAACAAGGAGGAGGAACGAGGGACGAACGAGGAGGAACAGACTAGCGAGGCAGCTTCCCTCCTTATATACCTCTCGCTGTCCGCTTACACCCACGTGTCTGCAGCTGATAGGCTAGTTACACCTTCTGGGCGTGACAGGACATCCTGTTTCCTTATTAGTTGTTTTGCACGGTGCAATTAACAAGAAACAGGTGTTGTTTACGAAGCACGGTCCTGTGGAGGCTCTCCACAGTTCCCCCTTTTTGTTTTAGAACAGCAAGTCTGCATAGCGACCTTGGCCCCCTTGGCCTTACCCGTCATTGGGAGCCCTCTGGCTTGTAGGTCCCTGTCTTAGCTTGGTCCAAGGGTCAGGTGGGGTACAATGCACCCTTTCAAACTCCTCAACTACAGGAGGTCCCCTGCAGTTAAGGGCTCTCAGCTGCATAATACCTTTGCTACATCCAGCTAGACCTGATTGTTCTAAGCGAGATTATTGTTTCAGAGTTGCAAGCCAAAACTGCGGGGATTGCTGTGCTTCCAGGGCCGCAAATGCCTGTAAATACCACGCCTTTGTAAGTAGTTGTTCTTGCTGCATTTTGTATAGACACCAGGCAAAAACCAAAGCAGTGAGAAGCAATAAGGATAGTACTGCTCCCATCCCTGCCCACTCTTTGAAGAAATGGAGGGGACTTCTACTCTGGTCTTAGTAAGATGGGTAAGGAAGGGATTAAAGCAGGCCATGTTGTAGCAATGGCCCAAAAAGCTGCTTCTTCAGCTCGTATCGTCACAGGAACCAGGCTGAGCAGGAGCACCAGTCTCCACATCTTGGTCTACTGGGGGCTCAGTCTTCCGTGTCAGGCGTTCAGGAATCCACACTGGTTCTGCCCTGTCCTGCAGAAAAACACAAACAGAACCCCTGGCCCAGGTTAACACGGGGTCCGGGCCGCACCATTTACCAGAAAGGATATCCTTCCATTTAACATATCCTTGGCACACAGGGATCTTTGATGAATGCCTATCTGCAGGGGAGGTGCCCTTATCATCAATAATCAAAAAAATTTAGAGTTCTCGAGGGGGCCGTCCCAGGCCAACTCCCCCTTTTTGTTTTATTAAGCATGCTTTAAGGGTGAAATTATAGGGGGCTATAAGAGTATCTGGAAGCCCTCCAAAGTATTGCAAACAATCCTGAACACCAATCATAGCAAAACAAGCTACAGCTGAAGGGTATAACTCCATGGCTT
The DNA here is from genome assembly GCF_027595985.1 of Sorex araneus. Lineage (NCBI taxonomy): Eukaryota > Metazoa > Chordata > Mammalia > Eulipotyphla > Soricidae > Sorex > Sorex araneus. The sequence continues at coordinate 34,817 of NC_073312.1, forward strand.
TTGCCGGAGAGACCCTAGGATGAATCCACAGGAGGCGTCCCCTCCTGCCACAGGACTGCAGTAGGCTGCTTATATGTTGGAAGCACACAAAGTAAAATGGGAAACTCAGGCTGCACACCTGTATTGCCAGCAGCAGTAAGAGCTTGCTCAATTTTGTAAATTCCACTAGGAAAGTGCACCAGTCCAAGTATTGGCCGGGCGTCAACACCGCTCTAGCCACCTGATGCCAATTTGGGGTCATACAATATCTGAATAAGCCTTCTACTTGAGTTAAAAGAAATGCCGTGTTGGCTCCACACATCCCTACTGATTCTGCCAAGGACTCAATTACTTTAAAATCTAGGGGCTCGTGATATCACCGTTGATTATTATCTTCAAAAACAGGATAAGTTAACTGCAACTCTCACCTAACCTCTGCCCAGAGCCCAGGTTTTGCAAAGGAAAGTCCACCTCCTGGTTTGTTATAAAGGGGCGGATCATCCTCAGAACCCTTTAGTGGCAGGTATTATCACGTGTCGCAGCTTCCTCCTCAATAGAGGGATCAGAATCCCCATTAGCCCGTCCCTGCTGAAATTGACGTAGCGGGAGATAAAGAGACGGACAGGTCATGGATGGTTCTCGGGGCCTTCCTCTCTTTTTTGGGGCGCGTCCCTCTATCAGTGGGGTTCCCCTAGAAGCCTCGCTTTCCACGTCCGAACCATCCTCTAGCTCAGAGGCTACAATGCCATGACGGCTGCCTCTGTCCGACAGTTCCTTCTTTGTCTCTTCTAACACTACTTGTCCTGGTTGTACGGACTTACCGCACTTCTGATCCTTAATGTAGGCATAGAAAGCAAAACCAAAAAAAAAAAAAAGTAAAGACAAATAAAAACCCAACCTGCAAGCAAAACATACACATCCATCCCACTCATCCCACTAGCCACAATTTCCGTGGACTTTATTGTCCTGACTCACCACAGGAACTTCATCGCCACAATTTCCGTGGACTTCACTGACTCACCGCAGGAACTTCATTGCCCTGAATTGCAGCAAGTTCTGAATCGACCGGAGGGTTAGGGTTACGGGCCACCAGCTGTTGCGCGTCGCTTCGACCAGCAAAGAAACACCCAACCCGGAGATTCTTCTTGCAGCGATTTATTCAGAGACTTTCCATGAATTAGGAAAGAGGGGAAAGTGGGAAAGAGGGGAGACAAGGTGTTGGATATCATTGGTTTGTCCTTTCCCCTTGCCACTAGGAGCTTAGGTTTATCAGTCACACCCATCAAAGTGCTCCCGAGTCACTCCCATTCTTTTGTTTATCTGTAACCAATTCTACCAGTTTATCTGCTCTTCCCTTAATCAAACTCTGTTAATTGGTAAGGTCAGAACTTCCTAGGACACTGACTATTATAACATTGCCTTTCTCTCCTCTTTATGCCTTTTGAATAATTTACTTTAAAGCTATGTCTTTTTTGTATAGACACAAGAAGACAATATTATGTTTTTATAACTTAAGACTTAATTGGCCTCAAATGATATTCCCTCCTGGGCATCTGCTTTCTCCACTTAAGCCTCAGTTGCCCTCAGTTCCTAGCACCCCAAAGTAGGGTCCCCGACGTGGGACGGGAAGGATCCAGGGCAAGCGGTGAGTTATGTGCTACCCTGGCATCGAGATGGGCCTGGCCAAAGTGCCTAATTCTTAACTATAAGTTAAGAGCTTGATCATAGACAAATGCTGTCATGATCCAATAGTAATTATGAGACTGGGACCCTGCTAGGGATAGGAAAGACTGATCTGGCCTGAGCACTGTAGTCTGAGATTGAGATGGCCCCAGGAGAGCAATTCTATAAGCTTTAATGCATCTCTTATTGTGTCCATACAAAATGATTAATATTATGAATTCTTATATGTTTGCTGGCTGAGGAGAAGAGAAACACATTCATGGGACTCTGCCCTTGGGTGGGTCTTCCTGCTGAAAGAGAGATTCTGTCCTAGTGAAGGCATTCCCCTGAGAGATAGAACTATACCCCCTATGGATTGTAACCACACCTTTAGATAAGCCCCAGGCGGCTGGGGGACGGGGAGATTTAAGGTAGCTGTATGAGGGGGCAGGGGGAGAGTTCCAGAGGAGAGTGTATAGAGGGAAGATTGGAATAAACTGCAAGTGAGACCAACCATCTTGGCTCCGTTCCTTCCTTCGCCTGCCACATCTTCACCATCAACCTCCCCGGGGTGGGGGAAGCGGCTGGAGGCTACCGAACTCGGGTGGCGGGAGAGACAGCTGCTGCCCTAGGCCCTGTGCCTGGCTCGGTGCGGTGAGGTATCTCTTCCCTCACCCGCGCCTTTTATTTTTATTTTTACACAACAAGGGACCAACAAGGAGGAACCGACTAGCTAGGCAGCTTCCCCCCTTATATACCTCTCGCTGTCCGCTTATGCCCAAGTGTCTGCAGCTGATAGGCTAGTTACACCTTGTGGGCGTGACAGGATATCCTATTTCCTTATTAGGAGTTGTTTTTGAAGCATGGTGCAATTAACAAGAAACAGGTGTTGTTTACGGTCCTGTGGAGGCTCCTGGCATGTATTTGCTCACTGCCTGTGCAGCATGGCTACACTCCTCTTGTGGTAGACTGGGACTTAGCAGGGACCAGCACAGCTGTAGTGTTGGGGTGGCTGGTCCTAGAAGTTAATTCTAGGCCATGATCTGAAGCTGACCGCTTCGGTGCTCGGTGCTTAGGCCGTCTCCCGTGTGCAAGGCCCAAGTCAGGCCTTGGGGCCATACAGCCTCTTGAGCAGTACCGGGAGTCACAGCAACAAAACGGCTTTATCATTCTTATAAGATCATAAACTACACAGTCAGAGAAGTAATTAATAAAATAGTTTTTAAACTACATGAACAAAATGCTAAGGAAAAGCCTAGAGTAAATAAACAAACTAGAGGGAAATTCTCAATGTGCAAAGGAGAGGAAAGCAATAAGGATTTTCGCCATAAAAATGACATGCAGGCAAGAACAAGCATTTTACCATTTGTAACAGTATGTCAATTAGTAAAATGATATTCCTGGTTAAGGTAGGTAACTAAGATTTGGTGAAACAGAAGTAGGTGTAGTTTTTATTTCCATTTTTCTTGTTTGAGGGTCACAACTAGCTGTGCTTGGGGACTCTCCCAGCTTGGTGTTTGTGGAGTGTATCATGTGGAAGCCGTCACCCAGCCAGGAGAGACAGTTCTAAAACAGCCCTTACTGGCTCTATGCTCGGGGATCTATTTGGGATTCCAGGGACAGAACCCGGCTCAGCCTCATGCAAGGTAAGTGCCTTTCTGCTGCCCTGTTGCCCCAGCCTCAAGCAGCACCTTGGATTCCAGGACTGTCGATCCTGACAGGGGTAGATGCTGCCTTTGCCAGGGCGTCCACGCCAGCCAGGCAGTGTGAGTTCCAGGGTGGTAGGCAGGGTCCCAGATGCATCTGAGTGTCTCCCTCTGCTTATGGCAGGTGTTTGATGTCCAGAGAAAAGTCACCTACAAGAACCTGAGCACCTGGTACTCGGAGCTTCGGGAGTCCAGGCCAGAGATCCCGTGCATCCCGTGGTTGCTAATAAAATCGATGGTGGAGCCATCCCTGATGGGGGTGTCAGCGATCCTGGGGGATGGGAGGGGCTGTCCTCATATGTCCCTCCTCTTGGGCCAGTGATTTTAGTGACTTCTTCCTCCCCAGCATGCAGCCTCTCCCATGATGAATGAGGTTTTTCTAGTGTAGCCCGGGGGGGGGGTCCCTGTCCAGCCCACTAGTGACCAGACTGAATGCCCTCACCATTCTCCCCAGTGAGCAGACCACTATTCTGCCTTTCCTCTACAGCAGATATAAAGATGACCCAAAAAAGCTTCAATTTTGCCAGGAAGTACTCCCTGCCCCTATACTTTGTCTCAGCTGCTGATGGCACCAATGTCGTGAAGGTAAAGATGTCCAAGACAGTCCAGCAAGGTTAGGGTAGCCAGGTGGGGAAGTGGCCAGGGCAACTACCAAGAGAGGGGCCAGTCTTGGAGTGGGATTGGGGGCCGGGGGGGGGGTGGCTTAGGAAGCGAAGGGTGTGTCAGCAATGCCAGGAGAGGTGGAGGTTGGAATCAGATGGTCTGTAAGGGCTACTGGCCACACGCAAGGTCAGGTGAGGGGTGGCCTGGCTGGGCTTGGGGGTGGGGCCTGACACCATCACGTTTCCCCCCAGCTCTTCAATGATGCCATCCGCTTAGCTGTGTCTTACAAACAGAACTCACAGGATTTCATGGATGAGGTCCTTCATGAGCTTGAGGTGGGTCTGGCAGGAATGGGCGGAGGACAGGGCATAGCAGGCAAAAGTGGGCTCTGACTTCAGCGTCGTCCATAGAACTTTGACTTGGAGTAGAAGGAGGATGTGCCGGAGCAGGAGCAGCCTGGCCCCCTGGAAGCTCGTGTCACGCCTGACTCAGAGGACACAACCCCGCTAGCAATCCCATAGCCCTGAGATGGGGTTCCAGGCCACTGCGTGCACATCCTGCAGACCCACTTTCCAGGTCACCCCATCCGCACCCTGCAGAACCTTCATCTTGTTTACACCCATATGTCTGAGCCTGCACAGAGACCGGGCTCTCCCTTGAGGACAGAAAGGACAGCTCTGTAGCCCCTTAGTCGGACATAACCCTTGTAGACCCTGGGAAGAGCCTGTCCACAGCTGCACAGCAAACACTCGGTACGTATCTTGAATATAGATCCTCTCCGCAGCGTCTTCTCCCAGAACTGGCCTCTGTACTCTTCCCCAGGAGATGAGTTTTGGTCCCTACCTGTCATGTCACACCCAGAAGTTCTGAGACCTCATCCTTTTCCCTCCCTTTTCTCCTAGCCACTGACTCTGTCTTTGCCTGGGTTGTTTTTTGGTTGTTGTGGGGTTTTTTATTTTTGTTTTGTCTTTTGGGCCCCACTAGCAGTGCTCAGAGTTTACTCCTAGCTCTGTCTGTACTCCGGCATCACTCCTGGCAGGGCTCAGAGGACCATATAGGGTTCTACGGATAGAACCTGGCTCCACGGCATGCAAAGCAAGTACCCTACATACTGTCCTATGTCTCTGCCAAGGTTTCTTAAAAACTAGTTTTAAATGGCTGCAGTGAGTCACAGGTGTGGCCAGGCCCGAGCAAACAGAGAGGTGGAGTCAGAGGTCAAATGAACTGTTGAAAGGGCGAGGGGGTGCCATTCTCCATCGGGCACAAAAGCTCCCCAGCAGCCCCCACCAGGCACAGCCACTGGCTTACAAGGAATAGACTAACCAAACTAAATCAGTAAGGCTCTAGCCTTCCTTATACCCTCATTTCAGCAAGAACTTAGGGCCAGGCCCAAAGATATACCCCACCCACACCCACCCCCCCCCCCCAGCAGCTGTGTTTCCCACTTACCCTGAGCCCAGGCCTCAGTGCTGACACCCTGTGGTCATCATGTGCCCCCTTCCCTTCCCATCTTTTTCTTTATAGACTATGTTGACACTGAGTAGGGACGAGGTGGGGCGGGACAGGTGCTCTGAATGGCACTGAACAAAGAGGCACAGAATAACATGAAGATTTGTGTGGTATAGGCATAAGAGGGGGTCACTGCCTTGATCTGCTGTAGTCATCGGGTTATGCTGTGGACACGAGGACAGAGACCACTGCTGTGGGTCTTATCTGTGAGTCACCCGGACTGTTCATCTCCACTTCAGGAATTTTCAGGAGCGAGTTACCCTTTTGAAAAGGGGCTTTTTGGGGCTGGAGCAATAGCACAGCGGGTAGGGCGTTTGCCTTGCACGCGGCCGACCCGGGTTCAATTCCCAGCATCCCATATGGTCCCCTGAGCACCGCCAGGGGTAATTCCTGAGTGCAGAGCCAGGAGGAACCCCTGTGCATTGCCAGGTGTAACCCAAAAAGCAAAAAAAAAAAATCAAAAAAATGAAAAGGGGCTTTTTCACCAACAAAACCAGAAACATCTTTAGTGCTTCTAAAGGACTCACAAAGCACTGATGGAATTTAAATAATTAGGCCTGGTCATGCTGGTCTCATCTAGCCACGTTGTGCCCGGGGAACAGGCAGCCTCTCAGAGGTGGTTAGGTCCCTCCCTGCAGTTTCCGGGATCAAGCAGCAGCCAGGAGCAGCTCAAGGACAGGAGAGCAGCCCCACACGAGCTTAGGGCTACCCTGGGAAGACCACCCTTGAGTCTTTGCGCGGTGGGGTCAAGGGTTGGGCCAACAGTAATCAGATCTGTCCCTGCCTCTCTGCTCCAGAGGCTCCAGTGAGTGTGGGGGCACCATCTGCAGTATTAAGGATGAGAATGTGGCTCAGTTGCATGTCAGGCCGCAGGCAACTTATCCTCTCCTGAATTGTTTCTTTAAAACAATTGATGGAGGGGCTGGAGCAATAGCACAGCGGGTAGGGCGTTTGCCTTGCATGCAACTGACCCAGGTTTGATCCCCAGCATCCCATATGCTCCCCCAGCACTGCCAGGAGTAATTCCTGAGTGCAGAGCCATGAGTAACCCCTGTGCACTGCTGGGTGTGACCCAAAAAGCAAAAAAAAAAAAATGATGGAGATGAAATACTCAACACAAACTTAACCTTTGGGGTGGGGCCATCAGATACTCAGGACCTATGCTCATCTCTGAGCCCAGGGGTCACTTCTGGCAATGAAAAGGGTCAAGTCCCTGTAAAACTGGAGATTGAATTGAATTTGACTGTAAGGCAAGATCCTAGGCGGCCCCTACTATTTCTCTGGCCCCTCAAATTCACCATTTTAAAGTGAATGATTAGTGCCATTTAAGTGTTATCATGTTATACAGTCATTTTCTCTCCTTTGGAAATCATTGGTTTCCCGTCACTTGAAAGCCCTGTCCTCACCCATTTTGGCCAACACCCCTCCTCTCAACCCTGGAAGCTTCTGATGGCCGTTGTCTTTATGGTTACTTTGCATAACTAGAACAATATTCTGCATCTGTCTTTCCTTCACCATGTTTCAACATGCACCCATGTCTGTCCTTTTTTAATTTAGTTTTTGTTTGGGGGCCACACCCAGCAGTGCTCTGGGGTTGATCCTCAGTATTATCTCTCTGGCACCGTTTCTTTTTCTTTATGAAATGTATCCATGGAAATGAACCCATTCTCCTCAAGCATGAAGATCAAAAGTAGAATTTCTCTTAAAGCTTTGGGGACAGGTGGAAACACATGCACCCGCGCGCGCACACACACACACACACACACACACACACACACACACACACAGAACCTGTGCGGGGGCCTTAGACATGCTTCTGGGTAAGGGCTGACCCAGCTCTGTCTTCTGACCAGGAGGCATTGGCTTGTGAGGGCTGGTTGCTGGAATGAGTGGGTCAGGTACCCACTGATCTCCTTTACCAAGGACCATTGACAAAGATAGTTTCTGACAGGTTTCAGAAACGAGAAAGTCAGTCTTACTCTGATCAGTTCCTGCCAGAATGTCATGTCTCAGAATCCTGTGGGAAATTGGAAGCTTAAGTGAAAATAAAAAGCTTAGAAAATGTTTGAAGAACTAAGATGACTTGTGTGGGGGGATGGGAAACAACCCTATTGACCTGACTTAGTAAGTCTTGAATCATCAGTTGACGCTTTTATTAAAAAGGACTCCACAAAGGAGTAGAACAGTTTTCCATCTGAAACAAGGTCAAAGCAAGATGGGCTAAGGATTTTAAAAGGAAAAAAAAAGCCAAGAGTACTGGGGTGTCTGGCCCCAAGCACATTGCATCTTCATCTCCTTACATTGAACCACTGACCCAACTGGCCAAGCATTAGAGGTTAGAAGGTCTCCCCGTGGTATGAAAAGTTTGAAACTCTCATGGAACTAACTTCACAGTTTGCTCTGCTTTGCCAGGCTCCTCACTGTTCTGGGCAGCTGCTGCGGGTGACTTCCCTGCGCCCTTGACTGTAGGCTCCTCCTGCACGTGACCTGATCAGCTGCCTCACTTCCTGTTCTGCATGTAGGAGGTTCATTCCCATGCAGGAGTCCTAGATTCATGCCCCAGCACCTGGGCCCTTAAGCACCACCAGGAGTGACCCCCAAGCACAGAGCTAAAAATAGCTCCTGAGCACTCCCAGGTGTGACCTCCCCCACCCCCCAAAAAAAAGTTCATTTTGTGCACTAGTGGGGGCCTCTCAAAACTGACCTTGTTGCTTTTCCCGGGAGTTTTGATCAATTACTTTTCCAATTTCGCTTAACTCCAGAACAGAGCTCTAACCAGAGCCAGTCATGGAAATCGAATAAAGTCTTGTCTGGGAGTGTGTCTGGTGGACGCTGGCTGCCGGGCAGCTGTGTGTAAAAACACAAAAAAGGAGAGGGCCAGCGGGGCTCTATCTCTCCCGCTGCCCGAGTTCAGTAGTCTCACGCCGCTTCCCCATCCCGGGGGTGGGGGGGGGGGAGGTTGATGGCGATGATGAGGTAGGTGAAGGAAGGAAAAAGGCCAAACTGGTTGCTCGATCAGTTTATTTCATTCTCTCTCTCTGCTTCTCTCCCGTTTCTCGATCTCTCTCTGGATCTTCTTATATTCCCCTTTCTGCCCGGCTTGTTCTCACTTCTTTCACCTTGTGCTCTGCTTATGTGTGTGCCACTGTGCTCTCTTCTGTCTCTGTGTCTGTCTCTCTGTGTCTGCCTCTCTGCGCCTGTCTCTCTGCGCCTGTATCTGTCTTCTTCTGTCTCCTTCTGTCTTCTTCTTCTGCCTCCTTCTTCTGTCTCTGTCTCCCTTGTCTTCTTTCTCTCCCACTCAGTGCCCCACAGTCTTAGTTTATATAGCAAACTACATAGGGTGGTGACACAAAGGTGGGTTTAACATCAACAAATCAACAAAGAAGGGTAAGACCATTTCTTGAGGAGATTAACAAAATCTCATCTAAGGAAATCTCATCTAAGGAGATCCTCTCAAGGGTGTGATTCCAAACAAGGGTGTGTCAGGGTGTGAGCTAGTAATCTACTTAAATAGTTGTAGTAAATCTACTTCTAATATTTCTAGCAATGTCATTCTGTATGAACACAGGAGGAGATATAAAGTTTGGTTCTTCCTGGGGACATCTCACTATACATTCCAGACCACAGTCCTCAAGCCAGGTTAATCTTCCGAACTTCAGCAGGATCCTAATCTCATCGTTACTTTTGAATCAGGACAGCATTGTCCATGAGCATGACCTCAACCTATAGTTGAGTATTGTGGCACTTTGGCCTGGCCTGTCTCGATGCCAGGGTAGCACATAACTCACCACTTTCCCTGGATCCATCCTGTCCCTCGTCGGGATCCTGCTTTTGGAATGCTAGGAACTGAGGGAAACTGAGTAAAGAAAGCAGATGCCCAGGAGTAAATATTATTGGAGTCAATCAACTCCCAAGTTACAAGCACAATATTGTCTTCCTGTGTCCATACAGAAAGGACATTGCTTTAAGGTAAACTATGTTCCCTAAGGCAAGGCTAAAAGGACAAACCCCATGTTATGCTACACAGCTCTATCTCCTGTTTATCTATAGCTTCTGGAAATCCAGCTCTGGAAACCAGCCCATGGGGTTGTCTTAGGAGGACACACTGAAACCCTCCCAAACCCATCCCCCAGGAGCTGCTTCTAGGACCCAGCCCCAAACATGGCATATATGGGATCCTGCCACCAAGTGACAATGGCTATAGCTGGTCCTTTGTTCCTATTTCAAAAGCCATGACAAAAATGGAGACAGTGTGCACAGCGTGCAAAGCAGCCAGTGGAGAGTGGAGGGTGGGGAGACAAGTGGCATTTAGACTCAGGTGTTGAGGGCAGAGTGAGAAAAGACCAGGAAGACAGCACCATCTATGTATGAGATATGTATTTACCCTTGGATTTATATATCTCTAGCTCACCTTCTTCCCCTGTGGGAATGAAGGGCTCACTGGGACTGTGAGGACACAGTGGGGGCAGGCGGAGGTGTTCAATTCCGGAATGGTCTCCACCTGAAGTGGGGTCAGGAGATGGTGGTCATCTCCGGCATGGCCTCTACCTCATAATAGCTCTTGGGGTTAGGAAAGAATTTTCCTTTCAGGACCTCTATGAGCTGCTGGAGTCGTTTGGCGAATGAAAGTTCTTGTTGGGGCCGAGTAGGGGCAGATGGGGTCACAAGGTGGCCTAGAGGTTGCAACTGGATTTGGCCTTTGGGCAAGGCAAAAGGGTACAGAGGGTACTGAGGGTACTGAGATGGAGGTGAAGGTGGGGCTGAGGGTGGGGCTGGGGCTGGGGACTGGGGCAGGGTCGGGAGTGAGGGCAGAACCGGGGGTTGGGGCTGAGCGGTGGGGGGGGAGGTGGAGTCTGATGAATGGATGCTATCAGGAGTGGGGGAGGGGGAGGGGAGGAGGAGGTGGTGGGGGTGGGGGGGGTTTGACAGGAGGTTTGGGCCAGCCATCCTGCTGGCCTTGGTTCCAAGGAGGGCGAGCGCTGGAGGGATTTGAGGGTTGGAGTTGGGAACCTTGAGAAGGAAGGAGAGAGACAGGCAGCTGAGCCATGTGCAAGGCGTTTGTGCCAATCTTGGACGCAATCCAGTTCAGGTAGGGCCAGGTGGACGTGTAGACTCCAGGGCGCAGGGCACGGGCACAACCAATGCCCCAGCTGGTGATCCCCACGACCACAAAGGTGCTCTCCGCATTGTCTTTGCACATGAGGGGCCCGCCGCTGTCCCCCTGCCCGGAAGGATGGAGGAGGTCACTCTCTGCCCAGACCACCCCCACCACCAAGGATCACAGGCTCCGGAAGGACAATACTGTGACCATGTAACAACAGTCACGAGAATTATAATCACGTGATCACTGTGGCAAGGCTTGGGAGGCGTGAGGGGGATATCCCAGAGCCCTTCTCACTGAGGAGGTGAGTCCCATGTGCGCGTGAGTACATGAGTCCAGGGGCTTAAGAGCCCTGCAATCTGGTGGCAGGAGATGTGGGAGATGGGTGGGAGCCCAGAGCTCTAAATGTGGTGGCTGGTTCTTTGTAGAAACAGCCAGAGGGTTCACCTGCCATGGTCCTGGAAGGGACCCAGAGAGGAGCTTAGGCTTGCAGGGTGTGGACAGAGGGGTTACCTGGCAGGTGTCCACCTTGCCTTCAGGGTAGCCTGCACACAGGTTAGTGGAGCGGATGTGTCCGTTATACCATCGGCTGGAGTTGCACTTCGGGAGGCTGATGAGGTTCACGCGTGCCTCCTGCAGCGTCGGTGAGACCTTGTGGTCTGCAGCCAGGCCACTCAGTGGTCAGTGATCACTGGAGGCAACCCTGAGAGCCTGGTGCCCGCCCCCGGCCCTACATGCTGCCAGTGTCCAACATCTCCCTGCCCACTCAAGGGGCATGACCTCCAGGGGCAGACGGTGGTGACAAGGACAGTGGGTAACCCCGCAGCCAGCTCAGGAACTCAGAGTCCTGGACTCAGGCCCCACAGGGCAGATGTGAGGTCTGAGTCTTGGCCATGCCGTGGGCCTCCCCAGGCTCACCTCCAGGCCACGCCTTTCCTTCTCACCCGGCCGGTTCTGTTTCCACCAAGACCATAACCTCTACCCTGCCCAGGATAAGAGGTTCCACTGTCCTCCCCATGTGCCTGAGTCTATGTGGCTAAGAGTCGAAAACTGTGGCCTGCCCACTCTACCCAGGCTGACCTGGGCCACACACTAAGAATTGCTTTACAGAGGTACTGCTTCTTTGGTTTGGTTTGGGGGCCAGATTTGGTGGTGCTCAGGGCGTACTGCCAGCCCTGTGCTCAGGGGAGCCTAAGCGGTACCAGGGATTGAAGCACATGGGTTGACGGTACATGCCAGGCTAGTGCTCTACTCTCTGTATTCTCTCTCTCTGGCTCCTGCCGGCTGCATGCAAAGGTGCAGTCTGGCCAACGTCACATCCAGGTAGTCCCAGAGACCGAGGCTCCCCACAACAGCAGCACCTCCACCCCGAGGTGCCATGTGGCCATGAGAGTATGGTGGGAGTACATCCATGGTCACCCAGCCCAGCCACAGGGCCTCATCACATTTCTAGCCCCAGAAACCACCCTCCTTGGCTCACATGCCCACAGATGCAAGCTCTGTCTCTGCAGAGCCCTGGAGACAGCTGGCATTGAATGAGGACGACACTAAGGAGACCCCTGAAGGCCACGGCAGAGACTCAGACCCCCAAGCTGTGGTGTCAGAACAAAACCAGATATCCTGAAACAGAAAAGTGTTCTCAGTCACAGCATTTTGACTTCAATGTTAAAAAATAAAAATAGGGTCAGAGCGATAGTAAAGAGGATAAGGTGCTGATTTGTGCGCAGTTAGCCTCTGTGTTATCCCCAGTATTCCCCAAGCTACACCAGGAGAGATGCCTGAGCACAGAACCAGGAGTAACCCCTGAGCACTGCCAGGTGTGGCCTAAAAACTAAAAAGTTAAAGCTTAAAATTAAAGATGAGAATTCGGGGGTTAGAGCAATAGCACAGCAGGTAGGGCGTTTGCCTTGCATGCAGCCGACACGGGTTCTATTCCCAGCATCCTATGGTCCCCTGAGCACCACCAGGAGTAACTCCTGAGCATTACCGGGTGTGACCCAAAAAGCAAAAAATAAATAAAAAATAAAGATGAGAATTCAACAAGAGGAGAACTAACCTGGGAACATTTTTGGCTCCCAAAGTAACAGCATTTGAGAATATACAGGAAAAGGAAGGCTTGGGAGAGATTAAAGACTGCAGATATCCCACTGGGTGAGGTTCTAGACAAACTATTGAGAGCAAGGATCAGAAGGTCCTTTCCTAAGGAGCAGGCAGACAGTACCAGAGAAACCAACCTTCAAGCATGGGAAAAAGAACCTCAAGATTGGGACTGGAGGGACAGTACAGCAGGTAAACACTTGCTGAGCACATGGCCATCCTGATTCAACTCCCAACATCCCATACAGCCCGCCAGAAGTGCTCCCTGAGCACCACCAGGTATGGCCCCAAAACAGGACAAAAAAGAACCTCAAGGTTGCTGGGGTTTTTCTCCACCAAAATCTGAGCTTTTCCCCCCACCCCTTGACTGGGTCTGTGACTGGTCCTGAATCAGGAAGAGTGGTCATTCGCTCTCACAGAACAGAAGCTACGGGGATCCTGTCTTCTAGTCTGTCCCTGATGGGACCAGTGAGAACTCTCATGCCCCCAACACCTTGGAGCAGCACATGGATGCCTGGTCACCTGCCCCAGCACCACTTTTTGCCCAATTTTAGCCCCCCAGGAGTCCCCTGCCCTGCCCAGCCCAGGGCTGTGGGAAGTGGAAGAACGGAGTTTGGAGCCGACACTGCAGGGTGGGCAGGAATGCTGGGCCCTGGGTGCTCTGTGCACGCACCCTGTGATGTCTGATGTTTTTGCTCCAGGAGGGGATTCAGGGAAATTCCTAAGATGAAAGCCCAAGGTGTGTGCAGCCCCCATGGAGGCAGTGTTCCAAAGGTATCCAACCTACTGCTGCTTCTCAGAAACAAAGCCACTCAGCACCCCAAGACAATGGGGGGAGGTCACACAAGTGTCCAGACAGTGGCCACACAAGGGTTCAGCTGCTCCAGCTGGGAAGGGGACAGAGATGCCTCAGGCTGTCATCTGAACACAGGCTTAGCCCTTCCTCGACAAGCTGCCTCTTCTCTCCCAAGACCACCCACGAAATGGCTGCCCAGCCCTCCAGTTCTCACCATCCTCATTTAAGAAGCCCCATCCAATCACCCAGCACGTCTGGGGCAGACAGGGAGGACCGGCTTTGAACTGGGGCAGGCAGCCAGTCCCGATGTAGTGGTCACACTGGACTGGAGGTGTGATCTTCAGGAGGGCAATGTCATTGATCTCCAGCGACGGCACATACTTCTCATGGATGATGATCTTCTCCACATAACGCTCCTGCTGAGGCGGTTTCACGGGCTTGTTGTTCCCAAACACAACCTCCCTGGCTCCAAAAATCAGCCTCCAATCATATACGTTCCTGTGGGCACAAGGGTGGGCTGTCCGTTCTCTAGACAGGCTTGGCCTGATGGAAACCCTGGCACAGCCTCTTCTGCCCTCCCATGGCCTGGAGGTGCACAGGAGCCCCCACAAGAGCCTCTCAGGGACCTACTTTTTCTCCCTGAAGCAGTGTGCAGCCGTCAGCAGCCAGTGAGAATTGATCAGCGTTCCCCCGCAGGCATGGTATCTCCGATTGGTGTGGTACGTGTAGACCTGGAGGCTGACAATCCAAGGCCAGGCCCCCAAGGCTGCATTCTGCCCTCCTACAATCCGAGCCCCCATTTGCTGGTTCTGCTTGAACCTAAACCCGCAGGGGCCACTGCAGAGAAATGTTATGCAATTCAAGACAAGAATAGGCATGGCAAAGGCTGAGGAGGGCTCAACACATTGGGGGGGAATGGATCTGAGGGTGGCAAAGTCTGACATCTTTGTCAATGGGTGGAGTCACAGAGCAGAGATGTCGGAGCAGACTGAAAGGTACTAGAACATGCAGATCCTGGGTCCAAGGGGAGAGGGAAGGGTGTGACCCAAGATCTGCGGGACCAGCCTTGGGTGGGAGCATAAGGGAAGAACCAGGAACCATGGGGGCCATGAGGTGACAGGGAGAGATGCAGCATGTGGAAAGAGCCAAACAGGGATGGAGGGCCATAGGGTGATGGGGGGAGGTTTGGGAGACACACCATGATGGGGAGAACTAGACCACAGGGTGACAAAGGACTGAGCCCCTGGCCGGAGGTCACAGCTGAGGAGTGGTTGGCACCACATGGCCCCTCAGGGGCTAAGGAAATTCTGGGGTAGGGGGCATGGCAGGACCCTGGGCCTGGGGCCAGGCAGTGAATTGGCATGTCCCTGCATGAGTGTCCTGAGAATAGCTTCAGAGCATTGAGGTGGTCAGTGGCCAGACTTGGGCCTTGCGTTCTCTCTGTTGCAGGGCCGGGAGGAAGGGGTGGGAGCTGAGAGTCTGTCTCAAGTGGATGCAGTGGTAGTTGAATCCCGGGATCTCCTGCTCATCTCAATCCCTAGGAGCGGGAAGGCTCTGGCTTGGGGGTGTAGCTCCGAGGCCTAGTGAGGTCTCCTTGCTAGCCCTGGCACAGGGCATTTATGTGGGGCTGCATGTCCAGGTGCCACCCCCCTTGCTTCAAGGTGCCCCAGACACTTACTCACACGTGCTGTTCTCTTTGGCGACCACAGACACTGCCAGGAATAGCAGAGCGGCAGTTGGCAGCATCTCCACCAGCCTCCTGCCTGGTGTGGTCTGGAATCTCCATGACCTCACAAAGCTCCGAGGCCTCCTGACCAATCAGCAGGTAGCACCCCAGGGCCAGACAGGGGCTTAACTGGTTCATACTGCAGTAACATCCTCCCACTAACTTCTATTTCTTTTTTTTTTCTTTTTTTGGCTTTTTGGGTCACTTCCAGCAGTGCTCAGGGGTTCCTCCTGGCTCGGCACTAAGGAATTACTCCTGGCAGTGCTTGGGGAACCATACGGCATGCTGGGGATCGAACCCTGATGGACTACTGTGTTCGGGGCAAACACCCTCCCCGCTGTACTATCATGTCACCTCCAACTAATATTCTTATTCTCAGGGTTTGAGGCCAGTTTGGGCACTCTAGGTACTAGAGCTCGGGGCCAGAGAGCCTCAGGCATCGGTGGGATTCCTTCAGAGGGCTGCTGCGGCCCATGGAGACACTCCCCTACCCCACCTCTGGTGTGGTGATGGGGTGAGACCAGAGAGCACACACAGGGTACTGCCATCAGGGCCACTGTGCAGGCACATGGGGTGTATCAGGGCTCAAATTCACCATTGCAAGGCAAGTGCTCAGCCGCTGAGCTGTTGGACCTCAGAGAGCCCGACTGAGAGTCCCTGACTCATAACACAACCCCCAACCCACTCTTCTGGTGGCCTTGACTGTCTCTGGCCATTTCTGGGTGCTGGCACCCTCTCCTGCAGACCTCCCAGTGACAGGCACTATCCCTAAGGTATCAGAGTCCCCGTCACAGGAAGGCCCACTCAGCAGGTGATACTGAGGCAGAATCTCCCACAGCAGAATGTGGCCACCCTCCTGTGTCCCTCCCTGGGAAAGCCAGCCCAAAGCTGGCTAGATCTTCTTCATCTCTGCACAGGCCTGCTCACCCCACCCGGGGAGCAAGAGACTACAGTAGGACGATCCTGATTCTGCCTTCTGAGCACCTCATCCTCTGAATGTCACCCTTTGTCCTGGTGGACACAGTGAGTCCTCCCTGAGCTTGGTCCAGGACGCGCTGCAGCCCCAGTGAGGCATGTCCTCGGAGGCCTCTGAGCTACATTCCCAAGCCAGAGGAGTGAGGAGTGTCCATGGTCATCTCAGAACTGGTCTACCTCCACCACCAGAGGGCGCCGGTCAGAGCCTGAGGGGTTGCGTCTGTGCCCTGAGCCAGGGAGGGAGGTTGCCACAGGGGAGTGCTGGCTGGCATGTCCCTCCTGGTCAGTCTGCTCCTTTTGGGGGGATGGGGAAACAGTATGTCCCTCCCGCATCAGGACGAGCCTGGAGCTAGAAGGAGATCATCCCTTGCTGGACATAGGTGAAAGATGCCCATGCTCAGGTAAGGCCTGAGCATGCCCAGAGAGGAGAGGGTCATCCCTGAGGCAGTGCTGTTGAGGCCTGAGTAGCAGGTGGACTTGCTCCATCCCTCAGTTTCTGGAAGCTTCTCCCTGGTGGGCTTGTCCAGGCTCTCCCCAGCTCTAGCCCTAGTGACTGTCAGATGACCTCGCCTAAGCACTGCAAATGGTGGTGACTATAACACACCTCCTTCAAGAGTCCACCCTGATAAAGGAACTAAAACATGCTTTGGAAACACTGTCTGAGGAACGGCAACAAGAACTCAAGGCGAAGCAGAAAAGCCTGCTTGGTTTAAAGATTAGCAGGAGTTCAGGAGATAATAGCACTGTAGTCCCATTGTTCATTGATTTGTTCGAGCGGGCACCAGTAACATCTCTATTGTGAGACTTGTTACTGTTTTTGGCATAGCAAGTACACCATGGGTAGCTTGCCAGGTTCTGCCTTGCAGGTGGGATACTCTCGGTAGCTTGCTGGGCTCTCCGAGAGGGACGGAGGAATCGAACCTGGGTCGGCCGCATGCAAGGCAAACACTCTACCCGCTGTGCTCTCGCTCCAGCCCCCAGGAGATAGTTTAGGACCTTACACATTGCACCCCCAGGGCTTGAATCCATGACTGCACTGGGTACCCAGAGTACCAGCAGGGGTCACTGCTGCTGCTCATTGGCCCAGCCTCCCCCCACCCAACCAATACTAATTGGTTGGAGTTTTTTAAGAGAATTTTGCTGGAAATGCTAACCTGTGTGAGTATTTAGACATAAGCTGGAAAAGTTACAGAAAGAAAAATAGTAGCTCATTTTTAAAAGCCATTCGGGGGAAAAAACGCAACAGCCAAGTATAAAAACAGAGTCTGGACTCTGTGAGTATTGCAGCACTCACTTCTGGTTCTAGAAGAGCCGCCTGGGCCAGTGAGACAGGCATCGGAGGAGGTGCTAGCCTCAAAGCTGACCCACGTTCCACCCCTGACACCACATGTGTTCACCTGAGCACTGCCAGGAGTGATCCCTGAGCACCACCAGGAGTGGCCCCCAACAGCAACAAAAGGCTGGGGCACAGAGCCCTGGTTTCTTGTGTGACTTATTCTGTGGTTCATTCTGTGGTGATCCCTAAGGGAGGCAGGGTCCACTCCCTGCTGCTCCAGGAGTCAGGATTCTGGAGCCAGAAGGTAGGCTCCCAGTGGCCACTGAGGCACCACTCAGTCAAGACTGGTCATCTCCAACAGAGGGGGGTCTCCCTCTGTTCCCCCACCTCCAAAGGCCCTGCTCTTGCTCGTTTGAGGAATCAGACACACATCAAAGCAATTCAACTTGAACCCCATTTTTTTCTCACCCTTATCCCTAAGCCCCTGGTCCCCTGGCCTTCTCTGGTTACTCCTGCATCCAGCTGTAGCCGCAACCACACTCATGCACTGTCCATGGGACATTGGGAGATGCAGGAGTATGGGATGATGGCTCATCTCTGTTCCAGGCTCCGGAGATGGTATGTGAGGCCACAAGGGGCTTCGGGGGTGAGGGTCCCCCGTGTCGAAGAGGAAGTCTCAGCCCCAAGCTTCTCTGACACAGGCAGAGCCGCCTGAGGGTCTCTGAGCAATAGGACGTGAATCTGTGGGATGCCACTCTCATGGCCGCCTGGATCCCACCCCTGCATCTTCCTTGAAGCCCTCCCAGGACTCCACAGATGCCCACTTAGCCCCCAGTGCTCTGACCCTGCCACGTTTGGCCTCCCCAGGTGCCCTCTGAAAATGATACTGCTGATTTGATAGTGCAACCTGGGAGCAGACTAGTTTCCTCTCCAGGCCCCACTGCAAGCAGCCCCTCCCCAGCCCAAAGCCTGGCCCCCTGTGACACTGCGGGGCACGAGGACACCCTCCCCATCTGCCCCCAGACTTCACACCAACTGACCCACTCCCATAGTGACTCCAGCTTCAAGCTGCCCAGCTTCCTGTGCCCTTCCATGACCACTGTCCCCCACTCACCCATCTGGACTTGCCCTGTCACTGCCCAGTGACAAGAGCAGAGAATGGACATGGGCCTCAGCCAGCAAGGCTGGACAGACATGGGCCTGAGGACCACCCAAGCCCTTCCCAAGAGTTACCCCATGCCCCACCTGGAAGGTCCAGAGAGAAGAGGAGCCAGGGCCCAGGGGAGTCAGGACAGAGCACAGGGGTGGCAGAGGCATGTCCATGTGCTGACACCCAGCTGTGAGCCTCTGTCGGGGCAGCAGAACGTGCACGGCTTCATTTCTTATAAATTTATTACATAATAATATTATAATTATCAATAATAATAATAGTATAAGAAACATAGATCTCTGTGGGGTGTATCACAATGGCAGGGTCAGGATGCCTTGGGACTGGAGAGGGGAAAACTCCCCATGGACTCCATACAAAAGGAGGGGAAAAGCGGGACTGACTGTGTGAAGTTAAAAACCCAAATGGAACAGAACCAAACCCAACAGGTGACTGAGACTGTATGGCAGCCTGTCGTAAGCCACATGTGGGACCTGCTCTGTCAGGGACTCTGCCCAGAGGAGAGGGCCCATGGGCCGGCAGGGCGGCTAGGGGGCACAGACCGGCGTGCCAAGCCCCTGGGCTATGAAAACTTCTGTTTTCAGGTTTTTGTTTTAATTAAAAAAAGCTAGAAATAGAAACAGAAACTTGAGTGACGTGGATGGAGCTTGGTCCGGACTCCAAACCCCAGGTTTAAAAACATCCCAGCCCCACTCAGACACTGCTGAGCGTGAGGAGTCACAGTAAGGGGGCTGAGGGGCCTCAGGGGTCTTGGACTCTCCAAAGGGCTTGTGGTAAGCTTGACTTAGGGGTCCTCGATGACACCCTCAGGAGCCCAAGGGGTGTCACTGCCTCCAGGGCCTGGGGGCTCTCCCAAGAAACTCCCCTGAGGAGGCCACTCCAGATGGGCAACAGCCAGGCCCCAGAGTGCAGGACGGCCCCTGACTCTTTGGAGTGGATATGTGGCACTGTCTCAGGTGCACACCCATGCACTCACCCCCAGCAGGCCTGGGGGCCGCTCTCTGCACAGGCACAAGCAGACACCTGGCTTCACACAGATGTGTGCACATACAGACACACACACAGGCTCCCGGGGCACCAGGCTTCACTCATGTGTGCACACATAGGCTCTGGGTGCACCAGGCCTCACAGTCATGGGTGCACACACACGTGGGCTCCCAGGGCACCAGATTCACACTTACATGTGCACACACAGGCTTCCGGAGCACCAAGTCTCACACTCACGTGTGCACACACAGGCTCACAGGGCACTAGACTTTACTCACGTGTGCACACAGGGGATCCCGGGGCACCAGATCTCACACATGTGCACACACAGGGTCCCAGGACACCAGGTTTCACTCAAGTGTGCACACACGGGTTCCCGGGGCACCAGATTCACACTCATGTGTGCACACTCGGGCCAGAATCCCCAGGCTCCAGGCCCGGGCAGGGACGCTTCTCTGCTGCTGTTGCTCCTTGTATGGGGAGGGCCCTGGGGGTGGGGGGCAATGGCTGGTGCAGGTGTAGGGCCCTGCTTCCCTGACAAGGGTCTCCCAGCAACCTGCCCTTGCTAGTGTCCAGTAGGACACGGCCATTCCTCCTCCACGCAGCACCTGAGGAGTCTGAGGGGCACAGGATAGCTCAGCGCGAGGAGGGGGCCGAGCTGGGGCCCCAGGGCGGGGTACCGGGACCCTGGCCAACCCCAGACCAGCTGGAGTGTCCCTGCCCCATGTGGGGTGGCAGTGGCAGTGAGGGGCCAGAGATGGAAGACTGGGCAGCCGCAGCGGAAACCAAAGGGTGCCGGAGAGGAGGGAAAAGGAAGCTATTAAGGACAGAGATATTTGTTCCTTTTCTTGTTCCAAATTTAGAGTGGATTAAAATATGCAAAACAGGGGGCTCCTTGGCCCCCAACCAAGAACCCTAGTGTCTCCCCCCTCCCCCCCTGAGTCAACAAGGTGTGTCCTGACCTCTCATGCTGGACTAGATCCCCCCTCTGGGAGAGTGGCCACCAGGAGCTGTGTGGGAGGTGGTCAGGCCAGAACACCCCAGCCCACCCGCTCTGCTCCGCCTCCTGCCCGCGCCCTTCCTGACCGTGTGCTGGGGGCTCTGGCCAGCCAGGGAAGGCGCTAAGCAATGTACAGGGCAAGTCTCCAAGCTAAGGCAAAGGATGGTTCATGCAACATTGCTGGCCCGGGGCGGGCCGAGCCGGCAGCCCGGGGTCGGGGGCCCTGCATGCAGGGTGCGGAAGGGGCGTCAGCTGCCATACAGCTGCCGCAGCGCGTGCTCAGTGTTCATGCGGTGGCCACGCGTGTGACGCCCACCTCCATGAAGTCGTCCTTGGTGAGCGCGTGCAGGTGTGCGCCCTCGATCTCGTGGTTCTCGAAGCAGTCGCGGTGCTCACCCAGGTGGATGCTCTCCAGCCAGTCGCCCACGTCGAACTTGCTCCAGAGCTGTAGTGGCTACTGCTGGAAGGGGCGCTGCGGGCCGGGGGCGCCCGGACCCGGGGTGGGCGAGGGCAGCGGCTACAGGGAGGGCGAGCGGCTGCGTGCGCTGATGCTGCGCACCACGAAGAACACCTCCTTGGGCTCGTGCGGGATGGAGAGGCTGGACGACCTGAGGATGGTGGGAGGAGTGAGGCCAAAGGGCCGTCCCACGCCCCCCTTGCCCGCCCCCAGCCCCTCCACCCACTCCAAGGACGCGGGCTTCACCGGGCTCGGGGCGCACCGCGCCATGGGGTAACAGCCGCTCAGCTGCACCGGGTAGGAGGCCCCGCCCGGGGCCCCTGGGCTGCGCTGCTGCGCTGAGATGGTGCTCAGCTCACTGAGGCTGCTGAAGAGTCTGCGGAGGGAGAGGGGTCAAGGCCAGGTGAGGGGCACCAAGAGAGGCGGGCACGGAAGGGGGTGGGAGACAGGGGCCGGCCACTACAAGACCTGGCCCCTAAATAGGGTGCCAAAGCTCAGAGCCAGGGGAGCCCTAGGCTGATGGAGTGTGGGCAATATGCTTGTGGCCCTCTAAACATAAAAGAGCCTCTCCCTGGGCAGAGGGCAGTCCCTGCACTGCTCACCCCAAACCTCACCTCAACCTCGGAGTGTGGGGAGCCGTGGACGAGAAGTCTTAGGCCCCTCTCCCCCACAGCTTGTGATCTCTGCATGACCTCCGCCTGCCTCAATAGAGGGACTGAAAACAGACGTTCACGAGCCCCCGCTAACAGGATATTGAGCCACAATGAAAACAGTTAGGGCTGACAGCTCTGTTCCTGCTCTCACTCTGATCAATACAATTGTCAAGGATGTGTAAGTTAATGATTACACGCACAAGCCCCCTATCTTCACTGCCCATCTGCTGTGTACGTTGTGTACGTGACCTACGAGTTTCTCAATGCCCACTCCCCCTACAAAGTATATAAGCATCAACTCTGCCTTGAATAAACGCTCTAGACCCTCACGAGTCTTGAGTCATTCCCTAACCCTTTCACCTTTACAGGTCCCTCAGGAGAGACTTTCACCCGTCCCAGTCGAGCTCTCCCGGAGACGGGCTACAGTAGCTGCTGGCCAGCTTCTCACCTGTCCTCCACAGAAGACAGAGCACGACATCGGAGCTATATTAATGGGGGGTTACTGGGCAGTTTCAATCCCAGGGGCCTGCCTGAGGCAGCATTAAAACCCCCTCCAAGGTTACCTGAGTTGTGCTGGGGTAATAATAATTTCTGAGGTGTGCCTGGAGCAGTAGTAAGACCAGAGAGTGGCCTGGGCAGTAATACCCTTGGGGTGTGCCTGGGGTAGCATTAATTTCTGAGGTGTGCTGGGGCAGCATTAACCCCAGAAGGTTGTCTAGGGAAGTACTAACCCCAAGGATTGCCTGGGCAGTATTGACCTCAGGTTATGCCTGGGGCAGTATCACCCCAAGGTATGCCTGGGGCAGCATTAACTCCAGGGTATGCTTGAGCAGTATTACCCCCAAGGTATGCCTGGGGGAGTATTATCCACAGGATGAACCTGGGGTAATATTTCTCCCACATGGATGCCTGGGGCAGCACTTACCCCAAACTATGCTGGGCGATATCACCCGAGTATATGCTGGGGGCAATACTATCCCTGAGGATCGCCTGGGGCCATCCATGCCTAGTGGGAGGACCCCTGAGGCGACCCGGCAGCTGAGTCGTGGTGAAGGCTGGCGGCAGCAGGACATGATGGGACTGGTGACATGGAGACAGACATGGCAGCATCTGCGCCGGTGTGGAGCAGCGGCACATGCAGGACAGATACGAGGCGAAGACCCTCAGCTGCTGCACAGGTGTTCCCAACATGCGGCACCCTGGGAGCAAGCCCAGCGTCCTAGACACATGCAAAGCCACACGTATGCGGATGGCACCTCCCTTCCTGACATCACCTGATGGGTCCCAGGCCTCCGGGACAGCCGTCCCATTCTCGTGGGTCCCTCCCTGCTTCCTCCCCGTTCTCCAGTCAGGGGATGCCTGGGGGTGGGGGGCCCTACGTGGCCCTGAAGTCTCCCAAAGCCACGCAGCGCAGAGACCCAGTGGCCAGCACAGTGCATGGACGGTGAGAGGCATGGGATGGGCATGCTCACTTACAAGGCCGCCGCTCGGGACCACCGCGCAGCTTCACAGAGCAGCCACATGCAGATGGGCAGGAGAGAGCAATAAGAGAGTGTTAGCCTTGTGCAGGGGCACCCCCCCAGCCACCGCCGCGGTGTGGCTGAAACCCTGCCATGGAGGAACTTCCGAACTCAGGAGCAGCAGGCCAGGGCCCACGGCATGACCTTCACTCTGGGTTTTGGAGTGCACTCCATCAGTGGCCATAGCACCTGAGTACCCTGCACCCTGCCCACGGTACCCGAGTATCCCACACTGCCCACTGTAGCTGCAGCCCCAAGTATCCTGCTCTCTGCCAGTAAGGCTTGGCCCACCTCCAATACACAGCCTGTCTGTGCCTGCTGGAAGCCACACGGCACAGGGTCCCCACAACCCTTTAGCCCCTAAAGCGTCCCCTCCTATATTTGGTCCCCTGAGAGCCACCTCTGCTCTTCCCGCTGACCTCTTCATCCCTGGCCACAGAGGCTCCCAGAGCCTCTGAGCGGAAGTCACCTTCTCAACGTGCATCCGCAGAGCAGAGCCAAGCCATGGTCCAGGCTGTACAGCTGCACCCTCTGCTTGTCTGACGGGGAGGAGGCATGGACCCTGGGTGGGCTCAGAGGATACCCTCCCTACACCCACCCTGGCCTCCGAGGGTGTAGGGGAAATGGGGAGCAGGAGGGAGGGCAGTACACTGGTGGGGGGATGCTGGGGGACATGCTGGGGGCTGGGCTCAGGACGGCCCCTCCAGAGCCCACATTGGAACCCCCTGAGGGCTCAGCACCAATGGGTCAGGCCAGGCAGGCCCATGCCATGGCTGCAGAGACACCTGGGGGACTGGGGTGCAGGGCTGGTGCAGGGAGGGGTGGGCAGTGAGAGCGGACAGGCTGGGAGTGGGTAACCGAAGGCCCCCAGCTGGGGTGGCAGGACGTCTGAGAGAGATGGGAAGGGAGGGGCAGCTAGGCCCTCATGACATCAGGACATGGCCACACTGTCCCCAGAGCAGGCAGCAGTGCAGAGTCCCTGCATACACCCATGTCCACCCCAGCACCGGCCAGCCACACCCCACCACCACCACCGGCCACTCCTGACACACGGGCCTCACCCAGCACTGACACCCCCCCCACACACACTCAGCCCGCTTCCTCCTGGGGCTCTACCCTTCCTGCAAGCACAGCCCCTGCTGAGCAGCTGCCTGTTCCCACTGAGGCGGCCCCTTCCTCCGTTCCCGCCCAGGCATGCTCTGCCCCCTCTTCATGACACCTGAGTTCTTCCAGACTCCCGAACATGCTCTGCCCCTCCTGGGGTCCTCACACCCACTGCCTGAGTGCCTGCCCACCTTCTCAGCCAACTAGGAGCTGGCATTCAGGTCCCCAACCCACTCAAGCCCTTGCGCCCCTCGCATCTCACACAGCAACGTCCTCCTGACTGGGGGGATGTCTGCAAACCAGGGCCAGGCACTCCCTTCTGCTGACAGCGTGCGCTGCCCATGAGGGCCACATGGGGACCTGGGCTGGGCCTTCCGCTACCACACACACAGGACGGGGTAAGTGAGGTGGGGATCAACACAACCTGGGGGCTGCCTAGGGAAAATGACCCTCTGGGCCTCACCCCTGCTGTGAGGGCAGAGGCACCTCTGTTCCCGATGCTTCTTGGACCCAGCTCACTGCCCCACCTTTGGCACCCTCCTGCTTCCCCACATCACGGCCCCCAGCATGTGTCCCCACTCATGTGACCTGCACCAGGGCCCCACCACGCAGCTCCCCTGTGTCTCCCCAGGCTGAGAACAAGTCCTGCCCCTGTAAGCTTTGTCCAGAGAATTAAGCCAAGGGGATGTTTCTCCAGCATCAGAGAGATACCATGGCTTCTGCAGCTCCTGTCAGTAGCCAAGACCTGCAGATATGCGAGCTCAGACCCAGAGATACTGTAGGGGAGGACCCACCACCCCAAGAATCCACACCCCAACTTCCTTCACAGCCAGTGAGACCCCGAAGGGACAGAGCGCAGCAAGGGCTCATCCACACAGGAGCATCATGGCCAACGTGGGCAAGGCTGACTGGATCTGGAATGGAGGCAAACCTCCATTCTTCAGGCCCTCTAGTAGTATGCTCTTGGGAGAGTCACTGAGCTGTGCTCAGGACATCATCCTGCCTCTGAGGTCAGCAATCCACGTTTGGGGTGGACTCAGGGAAACTTATGTGTCCCTGGGGTTGGTGTCACATCAGCTGCATGCAGGGAAGCACCTTACCTGCCGCAGCATCTCTGCACTCTCTATATTCAGGTTTCCTTAGATTTAGAAAACCATTAAGGAAAAAATTTCATAAAGTATTAAGTAAGCAGAATGGCCTTGACAAGTTTCTTTAATAAGGGTGGATAGAGACACTTTACATGGACTTTACTGTGCATAGAAAGACATTTGCTGTTTTTTGAGATGATCCAGAGGCCCCTGAATCAGATGTTTTACAAATGGTGGGAACATGAGAGATTCACCAACATCCACCCCCATCTTAGTAGGAAATTCCACGTAACTGTGATTACTAGTAATAAAGGGTAAACCTGGGTTCCAGTGACCTCAATTCAGCAGTAGTGAGGGGAGAAAAAGAAAGGTCAGACTTTTGCTTGGAAGCAGTAAAGTTCCAGCAATCTAATACTCACCAGAATGGAAAACACCATTGTGATCTGTCAAAAATGCCAAACAAGGACACAAAATTACAAGTATGGTTTACTGACTGTTAGCTTCACGTATGTGTCCATTCTGGGGTTGGTCCACGTGCCCCGTTTTATATGCTTAGTTATATATTTTCGTTTGGTGGCACACCTGGTAATTCTTAAGGGTCACTCAAGGTGGTGCTCGGACCCCATTTGGGATACCAGGAATGGAATTCACGTTGACCAAGTTCACAGCAGGTGGCAGTGCACTGTACTCTCTCTCTGTGTTTATAATTTTGTTCTGGAACTGCCTCCTGGTGCCAGAGTCCAGCTCCGGCATGAAGACCACCGACTCAGAGATGATGCATTGACCAGCAGCTATCGAGGCTGAAGGCCCCGTTTATTCTCAAGCAAGCAGTTTTGTATTATTTACATACCTTGGCCCAGGCACGTAGCCAAGTCAAAAGATGTTATCATGAGTTAGACATATTTTGTGTTTGTCTCAAGATGTTCTCATTAAAAATACCAAGTCAAATTATTCCCAAGGTTACTTAGAGCACGAGAAGTATGTACGTGCAGGATGTGTCCTGCTTATCTTGCTGGTAGGTTTTACCTTCAAGGCCCCTCTTTCAAGAGGCCCTCTGCACAGGACTCTCCCAAGCCCCCAGTGCAGGTCATACAAAGTTCATTGTCCCACGCTGGTCTCTAGTCTCTAGTCTATGTGCTCCAAGCAATCCCACTACATCCTGGGTTTTCCTTATAGAAAAAAATCTACTACTTGTGTGTTATCAAGGGGTAGAATGTTGACTGGACAGTGCTCTCTGATGTCTTACCAGCCCTTGCTCCTGTTCCAGTGTCTCTCCAGGTCTCTGGGCTGCTGCGTGGCCAGTTCCTCTCTGCATCTTCAGGACTGACTTGGAGGTCACTGCTTTCACCCCACCTTGATTGATGACTTCCCCAGAAACTCATTGCCCCATGCCCCACATGCTTCCTATCTTCCTGTTTTCCTTTAAAGAGCCCCCTTTGCATTTCTCCTGATGGACTGTGTGAGAGCATTGGTTCATTGTTTGCCCAGCACAAGACCAGAGGATACTCCTTAATCCCCACTATCCCCCAGTGTGTGACAGGCCACTCCAGCAGCTCCCTCTCCACCCCTTTACGCAAGCCCACCCCTTCGAGCCACAGATTCAGCTGGGTGGGGATAATGGTTTTCTGCACATCTGAAGTCTGGACCTTTAAGGCTGCTTGCTGAAATGGAAGTGACATCACAGTGGGGCCTTCCTGGTGATTCTATTCCTGGAAACGGGTGAGAGTCATTGTTCACTTGGGTAAAGGACAAAGTGGGGCCCCTGCGAGCACGTGGGGATCTGAAGTCGATTTTGTGGCAGGACGGGAGCAGGCTCCCATGAGTGCTCGGTGCCTCCCCATCTCCATACTGAGCTGGTCACCACCAGCTTGGGGGGCACTTTTGCACTTGTTTTTCACTTGTTCCCTGATATCCAGGCGGTTCCTGAGGTGCAACGGAGCTTTGGGGGGTGCAGGGGTCGAGGGTGTGAGTGTGTGATCTTGAGGGGCTCCTGCAGCCACAATCGCCTCCAGCTGTGAGATGGGGCAATGGCAGGTGGGTGCAGGGCTCAGAGCGGGGGCTGTGGGCCTGGGGCTTAGGGACCTGCCGTGGGCAGGAGCTTGGCCATCTGACCCCCCAGCTGACCGTGTTGGAGCCTTGGCCCCAGTCTCGCTGCTGTAGAATCTCCAGATTCACTTTGAGGGGTAGAGTCGAATCACACTCAATGGCAAGAGATCCTGTTCCTGTCCTACTTTTTCTTGGCTGCCCTGGTGGGATGGGGCATCCCGAGCAGTGGATCTGTAGGTGACTGGGGTTTGCCAATGACAGTTTTCTTTTTGGGCCATTTTTGGTGTGGGCTATTTTTGGGTGGCTATTATGCCATGGGATACCCCGAGGGCTTACTCCGGCCCCCGACTCAGATATTATTCCTGGAGTGCTCTGGGGGCTGTGGGGATGCAGAGGATTGTCTGGTGTCAGCAAGGAAAGTATCGTAACAGCTTTACTGTCTGTTGGAACAGGAATTTCTGCATTGTAACATCAAGTTGCAAGCTCTGCTGAGACCCCTGGCTATGAGGTGAGTACTGCAGGTAAAGGGTATGTGTGTATGTGTAGAAAGTATAGCACGTAAAGGGTGTGTGTGTGTGAGAGAGAGAGAGAGAGAGAGAGAGAGAGAGAGAGAGAGAGAAAGAGGGAGAGAGAGAGAGCGTGTGTAGAAAGTTGTTTTTCAGAGGAGAGGGAGTGAGGGATTCCCCTCACCCCCTACCCTTATAGAGCCACATTTCAGGCTTTTGTTGCAGGGGGTACAGTCCTGATGTTGGTTGTCGCTGATGTGCAGGAGCTCCTGTCCTTGGAATCTGCCCCTGGCTGCGCCTTTGAGAAACTTTTGTGGGTCCCAGGGAGGAGTCCCCAGGCCAGGGCAGGGCTGAGTTTTCTGTCTTGTAGCCAAGCCCAGAGCTTGTGTTGCGAAAGGCAGCACAGATGCCAACCCATTTTGCTTGTACTGGGGAGACAGAAGCATCAGGCAGTGTCCCCTGGCAGGTCTGTGAGCTGGTGCCTGAGGGTGTGTCTGGGTGATGACATGCCATCAGACACACCGTCCCCAGGTAGGAGGAGAGTGACAGGATGAGGCGAGGCAGTGACAGGAGGCTTCCTGGGCTGAATGTCTCTAAGATGTTTCAGGAAGGACCCTGCCATATGACTCCTTGTCGGAGGGCCCGGCTCTTTTCTGTATGAACCCACATTTGAGTCAGTTGTATTTGGCTTTTGCACCACACCCAGTGTAAAGGGTACTCATACCTCAGTGCTTAAGGATCAGTTCTGACACGTCTCAGGGACCATAGAGGGTGCTGGGGGGTCAAAGGCTGGCTTCGGAG
This sequence comes from Sorex araneus, assembly GCF_027595985.1. NCBI lineage: Eukaryota > Metazoa > Chordata > Mammalia > Eulipotyphla > Soricidae > Sorex > Sorex araneus. The sequence goes on from NC_073312.1 coordinate 63,577, forward strand.
TATTTTGTTTTCTTTGGAGGGCTACAACCAGTGACTCTGGGAATACTCTTGGCTCTGCACCCCGGCATTGCACCTGGCAGTGCTTGTGGAAGCATGTGTGACAATTGGGTTCACCAGCCAGACCTGCTGTCCTGTTACTCTGTCCTGCTGCTATGTTTTCTTTCGTATTTATTTTTGTGCGACAGTGGAGGTGCTCAGGCCTTCTTGGCTCTGTGCTCTGGATTCTGACCTGATACTCATCACTGGTCCCCCGGGTGTGCTGGCCTCATTTGCGCCCTGGTAGCTAGAGTGACTTAGGTCCCAGGTTAGGTGCGTCTCCCATTTTGTCCTTCCCCCTGTGGAGAGCCTCGCCTGCTCTCTCACACAGTCCCGCATTCACTTGCTGCTGTTTACAGTTCTGAGCAAGCCCCGGTTCCAGGGAGACGGAGCAAAGGATCTCGGGATTTTGGGCTCAAGACACTTTTAACTGCTTTGAGAGGCATGTGCAGTGACCCTGAACTTTGCTCAGAGTCCTACAGGCTCATATGTGCACACACAACTTTCAGTCGATGCTGGACATGGAGTGTCCCCTTCTCCCTAGAACATGGGCTGTTGGGTGCAGGGGGTGTATGTTTAGTGTTTTGGCCTAAAAGCAGGGTTACTCCTTTGGGTCCCACTGGTTCCGTGCTCAGTTGTTACTCCCCACAGTGCTCATAGGAGTAGTGACTGGGATGTCCCTGGGGTTACTGTGAGCAAGGCCGCCACCTTCAGTAACCTTCCAGTAGAGCATCCTCACATTTCAGCAGATGCATCTCTCTTAGAGCAATGTTGGTACCTGAAGTGAGCGGAGTCCTGTGAGCACACTGCGTCTCCCCGTCTCTGCACTGTGAGCAGTGGGGCTGCGCCAGCTTGGGGGGTCCTTTAGGACGTGTTCTTCACCTGTTTCTGATAACCAGGTTGTTCCTGAGGCGCGGCGGGGGCTTTGAGGGACCCAGAGGCTTTGGGGCTGTTGTGGGGGCTGTGCCCGGATGCAGGGGTCTTGTGCATGAGTGGGTGATTGTGGGGGTACCCTTGGCCACGATCGCCTCCAGCTCTATAAAGGTTCAGCGGCGTGTGGGTGCATGGCTGAGATCGGTGGCTTCGGGCCTGGGGACTTCAGGATCTGCAGAGGGCAGGGGTTGGCCATCTCGAACCTCCCAGCATGGGACTGAGCTGGCCCTGTCCCAGAGCCGTTGGTCCTGGTGCTACTAGTGTAGAACCTCCAGATTCACTTTGAAGGGCAGGGCCCCAGCCCCCCTGCAGCAGGAGGCCCAGTTGTCCTCTGTCCTGTGACTGTCGTGATGGGGCTGGGTTACTAGGTCATTGGGTCCCTGCTGGTGAGTGGGGTTTGCAAATGACATTTTTTCAGTGTTGTTTGGGTTTGGCTTGTGTACCACACCCAGAGATACTCAGGGTTTACTCTCGGCTCTGCACTCGGGAATTCCTGCTACTGTTGCTTTGGGGACCATATGGGAAGCCAGTGATTGATCTGGTTTGGCTGTATGTGCATGTAGGCAAGTTTCCTACCCGCTGTACTGTCTCTATTGCAACTTTTGTGCGTTTTTTTCTAGGTCAAGAATTGCTGCTTCTTGGGCTGGAGCGATAGCACAGCGGGTAGGGCATTTGCCTTGCACGCGGCCGACCCGGGTTCGAATCCCAGCATCCCATATGGTCCCCTGAGCGCCGCCAGGGGTGATTCCTGAGTGCATGAGCCAGGAGTGACCCCTGTGCATCGCCAGGTGTGACCCAAAAAGCAAAAAAAAAAAAGAATTGCTGCTTCTTAAGGTCCAGTTGCATAATACCTCTCCTGACCAGATGACCCCTACCTCTTATGGTGAGTAGTGAGGTTAAAGTTTTGGTTTTTTTTTTAAAGAGAAATAGTTGTTTTCTGGGGTGGGTGGTGTTGTTTTGGAAGCTTTGCTCAGGGTCACTACTGATGTGGTGAAAATAATTTGATTATAAATGGCCAGAGCAATAGTAAATCAAGTAGCGTGCTTTCCTTATAAGTGGCCAACTCAGCTTTGATCTACATCTGGCATTCCATATAGTCTCTGAGCTCCACTAGGATGCAGGGGTTGTTTGTGTGAGTGTGTGATCCTGGGGGGCCCCTTTCGCCACCATCGCCTCCAGCTCCAAGATCGGGCAGCAGCGGGTGGCTGTGGGGCTGAGCACTGGGCCTGCTGTGAGGGTGGGCGGGGATTGGCCTTTTGACTCTGACAGCACAGGACTTTGCTGGACCCTGTCCAGAACCTTTTATTTTGTTGTGGGGACTTGTGTTGCTGTAAGTTTTTCCTGGTGGTCCTCAGGCCTTCCTTTGGGTGGTCCTCAGGGAACAGCCCCTGTCACCCTACCTGCTGTTCTCTCTCTGACTTCCTAAGAGAGTTCCGTCAGTGTTTGTGTTTAAAAGTGAAGGAGTGAGCCCATAACAAAGCTAGTTGGGTGGAGCGACAGTACTGTGGGGAGGGTGTTGGTCTTACCCATGACCGACTGGGGTTTGATCCCCAGTATCCTATATGGTCCCCCATATGTTACCGGTTCTAGTCAAATACATAAGCCCAAGAATTAGTTTGAGGATTGTCAGGCTCCTCACGGGGATCCTCCCGAAGGACCTTCCCTCTGCTGTTGGCCTGTTTGGACTGTGAGAACCACAGAGATGCCCTCCACCTGCCCAGCCTATCCACCCAGGGATTATTCGACTAATTCTTACCTTGATTGCTGTGATTGATTTCAGAACTCAAACCACAGCATGAGGATTTGTTGTTGCTGCAATTTCACTTGAGAATGTTTTCACCAAATAGAAGTGAATGGCAAGATTCACACGTGGAATAGACATATTTCTATGCTGGCGGGATAGCTCAGTGGAGCGAGCATGTGACTTGAAAGGTGGGGTCCAGGCTCCATCCCTGCACCACATTTGTGGTCCCGCAACAGCTCAGGAGGAAATCCAGAGTGTAATGCTGGGAGTGGAGGGCCTTAGTCTCACTGGGCACTGACATTAGTCAAATTTTAACCTAAATACATTGTATTATTCTTCATACTAATGGAATACTGTGTTTGCCTCTGTAGAAAGTTCATGCAAGTGATAATGTTTCAAAGAAGTGGTTGGTGGGCCGTAGTGATAGCACAGTGGGGAGGATGCTTGGCTTTGTATGAAGTAGAAAGCTGGATCTATCCCCAATACCCAAAAGGCCCCCAGCACCCCACTAGGACCCATCCCTGAGCACTGCTTGATATGCCCCCTCACAAAATTAATACATTGCTAGAGCGATAACATAGCAGGTAGTGCGTTTGCCTTGCACACAGCCGACCTGGGTTCGATTCCTCCATCCCACACGGCAGAGCCTGGCAACCTACCCCTGGCGTATTCGATATACCCAAAACAGTAACAACAAGTCTCACAATAGAGACGTTACTAGTGCCAACTCGAACAATTGGATGAACAATGTGATGACAGTGCTACTATAACAAACATCAAATTATAGCTGAACAATACATCAGCATATCTGAAAAAAAGACTGTTTCTTGGCACAAGTGCTGTATAATTCTTCTTCCTGTCTGAGGGTGGCAGCATTTCCGTTCGCCCGCCATTGTCAGAGCATGGGGACTGGGGCAGGAGGGGAAGGTGGATCCCGGGGCGGACAAGTGTCGGGCTCTGGGTTCTGTGGAGGACAGGTGAGAAGCTGGCCAGCAGCTACTGTAGCCCATCTCCGGGAGAGCTCGACTGGGATGGGTGAAAGTCTCTCCTGAGGGACCTGTAAAGGTGAAAGGGTTAGGGAATGACTCAAGACTCGTGAGGGTCTAGAGCGTTTATTCAAGGCAGAGTTGATGCTTATATACTTTGCAGGGGGATTGAGAAACTCGTAGGTCACGTACACAACGTACACAGCAGATGGGCAGTGAAGATAGGGGGCTTGTCAACTTACACATCCTTGACAATTGTATTGATCAGAGTGAGAGCAGGAACAGAGCTGTCAGCCCTAACTGTTTTCATTGTGGCTCCATATCCTGTTAGCGGGGGCTCGTGAACGTCTGTTTTCAGTCCCTCTATTGAGGCAGGCGGAGGTCCTGCAGAGCTCACAAGTTGTGGGGGAGAGGGGCCTAAGAACCTTCTCGTCCACGGCTCCCCACAGCTCCCCCTTTTTTCTTTACTTTAGCAGACAGGCGGCAACTCACGGGTCGGCTGCGGACGGTGGCAGCAGGAGCGCAGCCTTCGCCACGCTCTGGCTACTCTGGATCGCACCGACGGAGGCTTCTTGCTGAGCATCTCGAAAGCCGCAAGGTTGAGATATTCAGGTGGTGACGCCTCAACAGTCTCCAGGCGCTGGTACATTACGTTGGGATGTCTTTTTGTAGCTTCGTCGATTTGAGTCTTCACGAAGGTGGTCAGGCGTCGAAAAGCCCATGGGCCAAAGGATATGAGCAGCATAAAGCCAATAAAAGGTCCCAGTAAAGCTGGGAGCAATGTAGATAACCACGGTGTGGTTGAAAACCAGTTCTTGTACCAGCTCTCACTCTGATCAATTTCTCTACGTCTATCTTCCAAATTCTTCTCTACCCGTCTAATACTATCTCTGACTAGGCCTGTTTCATCTTTAAAAACACAACATTCCTCTTTCAGGGCAACACATACTCCCCCTTCCCTTAAAAAGGCTAAATTCAAGCCGCGGCGGTTTTGAAGGACCATTTCTGCTAGGGAATTAACAGTGTTAGTAAGGTGGTCAAGTCCTTGTTTTAAATCAGCAATGTCCGCGTCGACCAGTCTTTGGAGAGTGGCAAGATGCCCACGCGTCTCAACTAGGGAGGCGATGCCAGTTCCAGCTCCAGCAGCACTAACTGCCAGGAGGAGTCCGACTGTGATGGCCGTAATGGGCTCGCGGCGGTAGCGGTGGGTGCCGCGCAGGGCGAGTCCGGAGAGCAGATAGTGAGATGCAACACACCCATTTGTTGTGGGTCCTAGTCAAAGAAGCTAAAATCTGTAGAGGAAAAGTGTACAATTTACATCATGTTTAACCCATTCAATTCCATGTTGAAAACCTTGACTTCCCATTAATAAGAGCACTGTACTGGGAGTCCAGTGTACAGTTAAACATGTCTAATTCATTTAATCCCATTTAAAAAAAAACACTTGATTTTCCACAACTTTTGAAGAATTCAATAATCTAAGAGCACTGTAACAGGAGTTCCAGACAATCCATCCAATATCTTTTCCATAGATCCTACCAAAAACATACTAGAACAATTCTGCATGTGATTTAAAGAGTTTCTTAAAACAGTGATCAGTTTCTTTCCTTTTTCCAACTGATGATATCTGCATCCATTATCTTTCTGACTTAAGACATACATCTATATTCTTTATAGTCCCACAAGTTTAAACTCTTATTTTTACTGAACTTAGTACAACATGATCTTCCAAGTTTGGGCACAAATTACCAATCATTTCATTTAACATGACAAAACTACTTTCAGTGTTATTTCAAAAGCATTAGGTCAGTTCTATAGATATTCAACAACTTTAAAGATGCTCACAACTAAAGTTCTTACAACATATTCATTGGGCAAAGGTTCACTCCACATTAGAAATTAACCAGGAGACATCTTAGAATTCTGATTTCTAGGAAAACACAAATATAAAGATTAAAACACTCATAGATTACCATAAAACATTAAGGATCTCACACTTGCATACAAAGTTCTCTAGGTTCAGGATAAGGTTGGTACCGTAAAACCCAGACTAAGTCCTCAGGCCAATTCGGCCTGTCCTTTCTTCCTCAGATTTCCTTGTGACTTCCAGCTGAGATCTGTTTGAGGTGGTTTGGGGTCTTTATCAGGAAAATGAAGTTTACTCCAGATGAAGCCAAGCCATAGCAGGACCCAGAGTACATTAGTAGGTGTTATCTGTTAAAATATAAGCATAGACTTTTCCTCCTACAAGGGGTTTCACACTATTTTTGTGTGTTTGTCAGATTTTAATGCAAATATAAGAATCAATTGTTTTCCCAGACTCTTTCTCATTCACAAAGTTGCAAGAACCAGATACCTGGAAGAGTTAAGAAACCCAATTAGCAAGTCTTATTTGCTGGGCAAACCTGTAATTAGAATTCATTGTTGAGGGAGGGTCTGCATATCCAGTCTGACTGAGGCAGAGCCTGCTGAGCTGGAAAAGCAGGGGGATGGGTAGACCCAGGGAAAATCTTAAAAAAAATCTCTCAAACTGACATCTAAGATTAACCCTTCATTACCCTGAGCTAAGTAGCTTTAAAAAGTTTTGTTACCGAAATCTCAGAGATCTAATAAAACACAGGTACGATAAGTTTTTCAACCAATATTGCAACTCTAGAAAATAATATTTTAAACCGAAGCATTACTCTTTGAGCCTGTTTTCATATATCAGTTATTTCAACTCACAAGATTCTCTAGGTCAAATAATTCTAATCCAGTGCAGATACAAATATATACATTGGTATTCTAGCATAAGACCTCTGGACCATCAATTTTTGTGAAACACAGTAAAACCTTCTTTGACTTAAGTTCAATAGTTCTCGTACCTTAGTTAGTTCAAATCATGAGCTTTCTAACTTTAAACAAGTCCACCATACAGACATGCTTTCAAATACAGAGAGAGAACCTCCACCCCCCCCCCTTTTTTTTTTTTTTAAACCAACCTTTGATATTAGCACAGAAAAACACTCAGACCATCAATGTTTATGGAAACATAAGAAAACTTTGTCTATTTTGGTGGTTTCTATACCTCTGTTGCTTTAAAAACAGCTAAATTCCTCATTAAAATTAGCTGAGGCTTGTAAGATAAAGCCTTGCATCCTCTGAACGCTTTATTTCACTTTAGTTTTAGGCGCTACTTCTGCAGCTCTTCCTAGATAGTAGAGACTCTGAACTTCAGAAGAATTACAACTGTTAATAGCCATTAATGTTCTTACAATAAGAAATCTAGATTGAGAATTTTGCATTTTCCATAGGTTCAACATAGGCTCAACATTCTGATAAGAAATCTCTGTTTAACAGAGGTTAATCTCTGTTTAACTTGGTCTAACAAGTTCCAAAAAACACCTCAACCCTTTAAATTGCTTGACTACATACCACTTTGATCTCTTGTAGTGATCCTGCTTTCCCTGGTCTAATTTTTACTGCTGATTTTCACTCTGACTCCAACACTCAAGTTCAAGTGTTCCACATAGAGACAGACAGACAGACAGACAGACAATGAATTTACTAACAAAAAACACCACTACATGTGCACATGTATGCATTTGATCGATCGATCTGACCCTTCAAAAAATGGCAGGGAGAGAACTGACAGACTGAGAAAGGAAGGAGAAGTCCCCAGGGCAAAGTTAAGCCCTGTCGGCCGATTGGGAACATTACTCCCCGTTTCTCTGCCTGACCAGCCGGTTTCCTGCTTGTTAAAAACGGGTCAAGAAAGCGCTTTTGTTGATATAAGCCGGCAAAACTATGACCAAGTTGTTGAAACTTAAGGTTGCCAGATGTTACTATTTTAAGATCAAGACTACTTCTGAGGTGGATAGACCACCTTAGCGACACTCTTTTTCATTCCTGATATTATTAAACACTCAACCACATGATCTTGCATTTTCCTGACTTCTCTGCTGATAATAATAAGCATAACTAAGAGAAATATAATGAGACAAATATACACACACACTAAAGGCACTTGCACAAATCACACTCCTGCACTCATTCGAACCGGTCCTCTTTCATTCCGGTGCGCACCCAACGCAGCACATTCACACAGAAATTCTTAAACCTGCCCTACGGGAGTCCACATTACCTTTGGTCTTGTCCCCCTGACAATGGGGTTGCTACAATGTCAATGGCCTCTAAGAGGCGGGAGATAAAGGCATGATAGGGTTCATCATCAGCCTGTTGAATTTTGGCAAGGGGAAGAGAGGGGGCAGAGGAAGAGGGAAGGGATTTCCAGGCTTTAAGAGCAGCCTGCGATGTAAGGTTAAGTAAGTGATAAGGGAGGTCCCGCTGTGCATGAATGGAGTCATAGGGCTTTGAGCCCGATATCTGGAGGAATTCTAGTTCATTTGTCCGGGCGAGATCTTTACAGTTATTAACAAACTCCGCTTCCCAAAGGATAATTTGCTCAGGGCGGAGACAGCGACGAGCAGTTATGCGCCATTCCTCAGGGAAAAGGTTACCGCCGTAAGCGAGGCTTTCCAGGCAAGAGAGGGTATAAGGAGCCCGAGCGCCCTAATCCTGAACGGCTTTGCGGAGTTCTCTAAGAGAGGCCTGATCGAGGTCCCGAAACTCGAGTTCCTGGCGATAGATGTCGCCAGGGCCGCGGCGAGGCGGTGGGGGGGAAGGTGGCGCAGTTGCATCTGCTATGGGGCGTGCGGGGGTCGTAACAGGAGTGGGGGGGTGAGGGCGTGGGGAGTCAGAGGGCTGAGCAACTGGGACAAGGCGGCGGGCTGCGCCCTGAGCCTGGGAGCGAGTCGTCATGGGGTGAAGCGAGGAGGCGGAAGATGCAGGGGAGCCCTCCGCCGGAGGGGCAGTAGGGGCGACAGGGGTGGAGGGAGGGTCCTGGGGGACGGGGCGCAAAATAACAGGAAAAGCCTGTGGAACATCGGAAGGTGAAAGAAGAGAAAGGAGGCGATCTATAGAGGAGGACAGGCGATCTATCGCCGTAGCCGAAGAGGCCGGCAAAGGGGGATCCGGAGGGGTCGCAGCAAGCGAAATGAGGGGAGGATCCTCGTGATAGGCCGCGGCCGCGGCGTCCAAGTCAGCCTGATCCTCTGGGGACAGAGGCGTGGGGGAGGGCGAATGTTCAAGGGCCACAAAGGAGGAAGAGGAAGAAGTGGGTGGCGGAGGGGCGGTAGCTGAAGAAGAAACATAGGGTGGGGGGCAGGGATCCGAAGGGAGAACGGGGGTTTGAGCTCGGGATGCTGAGGCCAACAGGGCTTGGCCGTCCTTAATAATAGCGGCACAAGACTGGGAAATGGGAGCAGCAGTAATTATGCCATCAAGGAGTTGCCAGTATTTCAAAATGCATTCCTTGAAGGCAGGATCATGCTGCTCGTCGCAGTAGGTGGACAACTCGTCGCCTAGGGAGAGCCAGGTGGAGCGAGCAATTTTTGGAGCAGTAATAACGAATGAGGGAGAAGCCTTATGTAGGATAGCAAAGAATTGGGAAAGGTCAGCTTTGGAAACATGGACCTTGCGGGAGACTAGTTCGTCCTGTAAGGATTGGAGGAACTTGGTCTCAGTACTAACAAGGGAGCCCATAACGCAGGGCGAGAAGAGGGAGGCAAAGGCCTGAATACTGTGGTCACGAGGACGTAGCCAAACGGCGAGGGGGTCGACTAACAAAGAAAATGGGGCGACAGGGTCGCGAGGTGCATGCACGGAGGAAACTCACACGTATTCCGACTCAGGAAGGACGAACACGAGGAGACCCGGGATAAACCGTCGACCGGGGAGGAGAGACGAGGGAGTCCACCGACGTTGGGCGCCAGTTGTCGGGCTCTGGGTTCTGTGGAGGACAGGTGAGAAGCTGGCCAGCAGCTACTGTAGCCCATCTCCGGGAGAGCTCGATTGGGATGGGTGAAAGTCTCTCCTGAGGGACCTGTAAAGGTGAAAGGGTTAGGGAATGACTCAAGACTCGTGAGGGTCTAGAGCGTTTATTCAAGGCAGAGTTGATGCTTATATACTTTGCAGGGGGATTGAGAAACTCGTAGGTCACGTACACAACGTACACAGCAGATGGGCAGTGAAGATAGGGGGCTTGTCAACTTACACATCCTTGACAATTGTATTGATCAGAGTGAGAGCAGGAACAGAGCTGTCAGCCCTAACTGTTTTCATTGTGGCTCCATATCCTGTTAGCGGGGGCTCGTGAACGTCTGTTTTCAGTCCCTCTATTGAGGCAGGCGGAGGTCCTGCAGAGCTCACAAGTTGTGGGGGAGAGGGGCCTAAGAACCTTCTCGTCCACGGCTCCCCACAGACAAGGGGTCCTGGCTGGGTGGCTTTGTGCCATGGCGGGGGCGGGGGGGAGAGGGGCGGCGGCCCCACCCGGGTGGCCCCTCGCCCTGCCGAGGTTTGTCCAGTTCGTTCCTGCCCTTCAGGGAGACGAGGGGGATTCTGAGGGAACTTACCTCAGGGCTGCCGCGGGCGCGAGTCCCGGGGAGGCCTGGCCGCGCCCGGCGGGGCTCGGGGCAACTCCGGGCTCTGCACTCGGGATCCTCCGGGGGTCGGGGGACCCCATGGGGTGTCGGTCAAGGCCCCGCCCTCCCCGCTGCCCTGTCGCTCAGGCCCGGCCACAGAGAGAGACAAGAGGGAGCCTCAGTTCCCCAGTTTCCCGCACGTGGGCGGGGCGTGCGCGGCCGCCTCCCCATTGGTTCCTGCGGGGACACTCGGAGCCCCCGGGGGTCTCGGGCTGGGGCGGGGGGTCACCCGGGAATGTTCCCGGGCCGGTCCTTGTCGGGCCACTTCTGTCATTGTGACTATGGAGTCGGGGCCGAAGGGTCGGTTTCCCTGGAAAGGGGGGAGTTAGTCTCTCTTTTAATTAAAAACAAAGTTTTGTTTCATAATACTTGACCGACATCCCGCCGCGCGCAGGGTCCCTCCTGGCTCTGCACCAGGGGGCTCTCCTGGCGGGACTCAGGGTCCTGTGGAATGTCAGGCTCGGTCCTGTCAGCCCCGTGCACGGCAGATGCTCTCCCAGTGCACGGCCCTCTGCACTGGCCGGGGACTCAGGAGTGTGTGGCTGACCGTTTGATTTTCCCGGGTTCCTGCGCCTGCGGTAGGTTTTTGGGATCCTGGGAGATGCGGAGCTGAAGAGACTCTGGCAGAAGTGGGTCTAGCATCCGGGCTGTGTTGGAGCAGAGTGGTCCTTGCAACCAAATGTAGCAGGTGGTAGGCTGGTCACTTCCAGGATGTACCCCTAGATGTACCCTAATGCAATCTAGGATTTCCATTGGTCACCACACCCTTATTTCTTTGTTTTACATAATTTATAGATTTTTTTAAAGTGAGGGAACACATGGCAATGTTCAGGGGTTATTCCTATCTCTGCACTCAGGGATCACTCATGGTGGTGCTCAGAGAAACGTGGGATGCCGGCAGTCAAACCTGGGTAGACACTTGCAAGACAAGAACCCCACCCACTATATTTCTGTTATTATCAATTGTAGTTTTTGGTCCACAGCTGGCAAGTGTTCAGGGCTCACTCTTGGATCAATTCCCAGCATCCCATTTGGTCCCCTGAGCACCGCCAGGTGCAATTCATAAGTGCAGAGCCTGCAGTAACTGCTGTGAATCTCCAGGTGCGACCCAAAAAGCAAAAAAAAATAAGAAGTAAAAAAGTGTCTTTTGATTTTCTGTTTACATAGTGAATGCATGAGCTTACGATAAACTACTGATTTGAGACGGAGAGCTGATACCTCAGGAAGGGTAGTTGCCTTGCACATGGCAGACACAAGTGAAAACCTGACATCTCATATATTCCCAGGTATCCCCTGGTCTGGTTAAAAAACAAAACCAAAAAGGCTCCTTTTGGATTGGCAAGCTGCTCCTATCATTCCCCACAATGGACGTCATTCAAATACTTTCCATTACTGATTTTTTTTCTTATTCTTGTTGGATAACACCAAGCAATGCTCAGGGGTTACTCCTGGATCGTTCACTCAGGAATTAGCACTGGCAGTGCTTGGGGAGCTATATGGGATTCTGAGAATCGAACCTGGGTTGGTCTTGTGCAAGGCAAATGCCCTAACCACAGTGCTATCACTCCAGCCCCAACATTAGCAACTCTTCCATTGTGTTTTATGTTTTATTTTCAGAAAGGAAATCACAGCTTCAGGGGTTTTCACTGCAACAACTTGATTTGGGAATTGAGTCACCCAAAACGAGTGAGTTGTAAGATTTGCATGTTGAATATAAATATTATGTTGGCAGAATAGTTCCTTGGAACAAGAATGTGACATGAAAGTGGAGGTATGGCCACTGCAGGGTGGAACTTTGTAGCCTAATGTTTGAGTAGAGGGCCCAGAGTCTTACTGGATGCTAAAATCAGTCCTTTTAAAATCGAAGGATATTATTGTGGTTATTATTTATATTTCTTGCTTTTTCATTCACTCACGGTAATGCTGATTAGTTACTTCAGGCTCAGCACTCAGGAATATCTCTGGTAAGTGCTTAGAGCACCATCTGGGATGCCAGAATTCAATCTGGGTCCACCACATGCAGTGGAAATGCCCTCCCCACTCTTCTAGCATTCTTAACCTGTCCTAGCATTCTTAATGCTGTTCTAGCATTCTTAACCGAATTCCTACTAGTATTTAGAAGAAATAGTGTGATTTTTCACTGGATTGAAAGTAGGCACGAGAGTTAATTGTTTAAAAGAATTGGTTTGTTGCCACAAGTGATAGAGTATTGGGGCAGACTTGCCTTCCACAGGCTGGAAACCTGGACTCTATTCCCAGCACTGTTCCCTGGGACCCACCATCAGTGATCCTTGTCACTTCTTGGTATGGTCAATCTTAAAATAAATACAAAGTACAATCCAAAAAAGAACAAAAAACCTCATTGATCCTGGAGAGGATTTGTTTGTGGTGAAATGTTTTCAGTGGCCCCCATGGTCCATCTTGCTGTGTAGGATTGTATCCTTGCCTTAACACATGGATAGGGGCTCCACACTGTGCTACAAACAAACCCAGACTCGGGTGTATTTTATTTTGTTGGAGACTACTTCTTTGGCATTCTGCAGACAGTCTTATGTACATTTTATGTATATGTTTATCGAGTTGAAAATATTTAAACAAATTAATGATTGTGCAGCCTTCAATTAAGTGCAGCCACTATGTGGAAACATTGCATCATCCCATAGAACATCCATCCACCTGTCAGAAATTGCATTCCTAGTGGTGGAAATGTTGGCCTCAGTTTCTTTTGACAGGGAGACTATGAAGGAATGGAGCAGTCATTGGAATCCTCCTGTGCATTGTACAGGGAAGCAGCCAGCCCCAGTGGAATGTCTCTGATCCTGCATTCTGTGACAATATCTCGGAGTCAGCAATCTCGCCCTCTGCTCCATGGGGATGCTGAGACAGGCCTAATGTCTTCTGAGGATATCAGTGTGGAGAGAGCGACCTCACTGTGAAGAACCTCTCACCTGGGAAAATTTCCTCACAGTCTATTCTCCTCAGTTTCTGGACACAAAGCCCTCAAAGGCAGCAGCCCCGGGACTGTGGGAGAGGAGCACCGTTTATAGTGAGTCCCACATGCCGACATTCGCATAAGGAAAGTCACCATGTACTGACCCTGTCCAAAAATAATGTTCTCTTAGAAACCCATGGTAGACAGAATCCCCAGGATCGTTACCAGGGAGAACAAACTTTGAGGCAGGTATCATCGCAGTGTGTCAGTGCAAAGGTTCCAAACTGGAGTGAAACCGTTTATGTATACAGACTGTGGGAACACTTTCACTGCCCCCTCAAAACGTATTATACATCAGAGAGTTCACACTGCAGAGAAACCTGATGCATGTGAGCAATGTGGAAAGTCTTTTACCTTGCCCTCACAACTTAGTGTCCTCAGGGAAATTCATACAGGAATGAAAACTTACTCATGTCAGGACTGTGGGAAGGCCTAAACTTGCTCCTCTGATCTCTTTCATCACAGAAATAGTCATTCTGGAGAGAAACCTTATTCACGTCAGGACTATGGAAAGGTCTTTGCTTATCACTCAAGCCATTCTATGCACAAGGATAATCACACTGGAGAGAAACAGTGATTCTGTAAGACAGGTGGAAAGGCCTTCACTTGATGGGCAGCCCTTAAAGGGCACATGAATACTCACTCTGGAGAGAAGTCTTATATATGTCAGGAGTGGGGGAAGAACTTTAGTAGATCCTCAGTTCTTACTGTACATAGGAGAATTCATACTGGCTAGAAACCTTATAAATGTAAGGCATGTGGAAAGGTCTTCAGTGATTTATGAGCCCTTAACAGACGTATGAATACTCATACTGGAGAGAAGACCTTTGTATGTCAGGAATGTGGGAAGACCTTTAGCAGATCCATGTATCTTACTGTACATAGTAGAAATCCCAGCCTTATGTATGTCAGGAGTTTTGGAGGACCTTCAGCATGTCCTCCTATCTTAACAGTACATAGGAGAATTCACACTGGAGAGAAGCCTCAGAATTGTTATGTTTGTGGGAGGACCTTCACTCAGCAGTCAGTCTTTACTCAGCATATGAGAAGTCATACTGGAGAGATGCCTTAGTAGTGTCAGGAATGTGGGAAGGCCTTTAGCTCATGCTCAGTGCTCACTGTACATAGGAGAACTCATTTGGGAGAGAAGCCTTTTGTATGTCAGGAGTGTGCGTAGACCTTTCTCAAATAGTCAGAGTTGACTAGACATAACAGAATGCACACTGTCGAGAAACCTTAGAAATGTAAGGCATATAGAAAGTCCTTCATTTGATCATCTGCCTTTAAAACACATATGGATGCGTACAGTGCAGAGAAGTCTTATGTATGTCAGGAGTCTGGGAAGGCTTACGTATACTCATAGGAGAATTCACATTTGAGAGAAACCATATTAGTGTAAGGACTGTGAGACAGCCTTCATCAGCACAAGCGATTTCATACTAGAGAGAAATTGAATGTGAGAAATGTGGAAAGCGTATTATTTCTCATGCCTTTGTAGTCATAGGAACAATATTGGAGAGAAGCTTTATGTTTCCCTTTTAACTCCCTTTTTAAAATTTTAGTTCTGGGATTCTGAGTCGTTTTGGGTGGTGTTTGTTGTATAATCTGGAGAATAGGGATATCCCCCACAAATTATGCAAGGATGTGAATCGGATCAAGTAGAGACATTGCTGTGAAATTATTTTGTAAGTTATAAAGTGAGACCGTGACAAGCGACCCGTGGCATACTTGTTGTGCCAAAAATATTAACAATGACGGTCCTCATTCAGCTGACCCTGAGAGAGCCCCCAATATACCATCAGCTTACACTGGCATGCGCCAGGGACAATTGGAGATGTTACTGGGGCCCGCTCGTACAAATTGATTAACAACAGGATGACAGTGATACAGTGAATTTATAAACTGCCATTTGAACATTAGGCACGCGGATGTGGCACATAAATATAAGTTGGTGTTTCTGGCTTTAATCTTTATTTTAAATTTGGCTTATTAGTATAAAGTAGCAGATTATGTTAAAGAAATTTGGGGGAGAAATTATGTATTAATAAGGTTTTGGGGAAAGGGTTCTGATCACTGTTAGCTCATAGAAATCAATAAGACTTGCAGTGTATTTGGGTCATTTGTATTCGGGATAATTAAGTGGGTAATCCCCTCTGGTCACTTTGTCTTCTGACGTCTTCTTGCTGTGTGCTGGCCTCCTCTTACCACTTCATTAGTCCTAACTTCTCTTCCAGGCAGTGACCTTTACAGTGCAGCCATATTTTCATTCATTATTAGTGGGCTTATATGTTGGGCCGCTCATTAGATTGGACTGAGTGAAATCATCATTTTGGTTGGTTAAAAACTGTCATTTCAGCTTGCTCACCCTAATACAATAGGAACTCAATAAAGTGTTGCTAATTCTCTCATTGGATCAATAAACCAAGCAGGGTGTTTTGCTGTATATCTCCTTGGATCATGGGTTTTTATGATATTTTTATGCTTCGAATCCCTTATCAGAATAAGAATTTTTGGTGCTTAAAATGCATATCTACAAATAATTCCATTTACATTTAAATACAGTTATCAAAATGAAAAGAATCCAAACTTGTCACAGAGTAATGTGTGCTTTTAAAATTGATACATTGAACAGCAAGATCATTGAATTAAAACTTGGGAATAGTTACTTTGTTTTTTTTTTTTTTCTTTTTGGGTCACACCTGGCGATGCACAGGGGTTACTCCTGGCTCTGCACTCAGGAATTACCCCTGGCCGTGCTCAGGGACCATATGGGATGCTGGGATTTGAACCCGGGTCGGCCGCGTGCAAGGCAAACGCCTTACCCACTGTGCTATCTCTTCAGCCCCTACTTTGTTTTTTTAATGATAGCTGCTTGAAACTCTTTTTGCTCTTTGCACAGGAGATGATCAGTATGGAGTGGCCTCTGATGATCACTTAGAAATATGGGATGCTGAGAAAGAGCTGTCAGGACCTGATGCTAGCCTTTCATAGCTGAATGATGCTAGGGAGAGTTACCAGATTCTCATTTAGAATGGAAGGCTGTGAGCAGAGGTGATCTAAGTGGCAAGTTTAAGATACTTAAAAGCGGTGATAATGTGAGTGATGTCAGTAGCATCACTGTAATACAAGTAAAAATAGTGTGATATGATGTAAAGTCAAGGCAGAGATAATGCTAATACTGTTGTTCTGCTTTGTTGCCCATCTTCTGTTTTGGGGGTCACCTGGTGTTGCTCATGCGTTACTCCTGGCTTTACACTCAGAAATCACTCCTGGTTCTACTCAGGCGACCATATGGGATGCCAGGGATCAAACCCAGGTCATTTGCGCTCAAGGCAAATGCCCTACACCCTGTACTATTGGTGTGGCCCAAGGCAGTCTTGTTCATATCTAGGGCTATAGTCTTCCTTTTCAAAGACTTTGGAAATTAGAGGGCCATAAATCATCTTACAAGTGTTGCAAAGATGTCTACATTTGTGGTCGTCTGCTAGTCTTGATCCAATGCTTTGGTAGTATTAAAGTATTAAGGCCTTATGCTTCCAGACCTGAGGGCTAGAATCTGTCAAGACAGTCCTTGTTTGCCTACCAGTATTTAAGAAATTTAACAGACTCTATTTATATCATTTTGCTTGGAGATTCCAAATATAAATTTACATATAGTTGTGGAACCTTTTTCCTGTGTGTGTAGGGGTGCACAGCTGGAGATGCTCAGGAGTTACTCCTGGCTCTGCAGTCAGGAAATATTTCTAGTAGTGAACCAGAGACCGTGTTGGATGCTGGGGATCAAATCTTGGTTGGCTATGGACAAGGCAAGGTCCTACCTATTGTACTATCTCTTTAGCTCCAGACATGTAAACTTTTTTTTTTTGCTTTTTTTTTGGGTCACACCCGGCAATGCACAGGGGTCATTCCTGGCTCATGCACTCAGGAATTACCCCTGGCGGTGCTCAGGGGACCATATGGGATGCTGGGATTCGAACCCAGGTCAGCCGCGTGCAAGGTAAACGCCCTACCCGCTGTGCTATCACTCCAGCCCCCCAGACATGTAAACTTTTATAAGAGAATTTCATTGAAGTTTTCTGTAGTTACTAAAAAATAAAATTTAAAAAGGACTTTGTGAAAATGACTCACAAAATCTGATTGTGTCTGTTTAGAAAGTGTGCTAGTGTTTACATGGAAAGATCATGTGTAAACGATACAGTGAGTACTCCAGTGGTTCAGAGAAAGAAGGCCGCCGTGTGGATGGGATGGCAGGGCGAGCTGGGCCTTGGAGAGGGGTTCAGTGTATAGACAGGAGTACAGGAGAAGGCATTTGCAGCAGGGAGGAGGCGTAGGAACTTTGGGTTTGCTCCTGGGAATATATGTTACTTCAGAGAATGCTGCTTGAGTTTGGAGATGTGGTATGGTGGGTAGCATTCTTGCCTTGCAAGGGGATGGCCTGAGTTCAATACCATGCACACATATGGTCCCTGGAGCACCACCAGGAGTGGTTCCTGAGCACCGACACAGGAGTATGCACAGAGTGCCCTTGACTGTAGTCTAAAAACAAACCAATCAAAACAATAAAAAAAGAGATTGCTTCTTATTTTGGTTTGGCTTTTTGGGTCACACCCAGTGAATGCTCAGCTGTGAGGGCCCCACCCTGTCCAGCAGGTAGGACCCTTTGTGGGGCTGAGGAGGGGACGCAGCTGAAAGAACAGACGCAGAGACAGAAGGAAGGAGGAGAAAAAGAGAGAAGGCTTTATTCACTGGCAGCTACAGCATTTTATACTTGCCTGCTGTGAGGCAGGTAGTGGTATGCGAGCCCGGACCCCGTACAAACAGTAGTCAATCACAGATTGTGACATGTTCATCTATCATGTCAGGCACGGGTATCGGCTAATGGAATGGTAAGGTCAGTAAGGTCAGTAACGGCGACCTTGTTAGAGAAGTTTTAATTAGGCCCCTGTTTGAGAAGTGCCAGGCTCTGTCTTACTTGAAGATAAGAGCCAGGATTGAAATATGGCTTCCTACATCTCCCCCTGTTTTGTTTTAAATTAACTGTGGTCAGGGGAGGCATTGTCCGGTATCCCTTGTGACAAAAAAAAACTCCATTTTTGCAGGGAGAGGAGGGAGGGGATGATCGGGTCTATGCAGGGGGCTCCTCACAGGCCCCATCAGTCCCTAGTCTTGGAGTAACCTCTATGCTATACCGGAATACCTCACAGGGAGCCGGGCCCGGGTATCAGCCCTCCCTTGCAGTGCTTTGCCTGGCAACCTGATCCACTAGAAGAAATCCTTGGGAGCCCGGCATCCTCAAGGCAAAGAACTGGGGGAAGTTGAGGTATGAATCTGAACAGAGGCGTCAGCGTTCTGCAAATCAAGCATGATAGGCTTGACTTTAATACCAGATAAAGCTGATAGCAGATAAAGCTAAAGTCTTTATAGCAAAGGACTATCCAAGGTCAGACTTAAAATATTTAGAGCTATATTCCAGCATCTCTTCCTTTTCTGTTTACAAAACGCCAAAGGTCATAATAGTTCCGATGGGTCGCAGATTTAGTGTCAGCTACTTTTTTATGAAGGAGGCAAAATCCTAAAACCAATAGAATGAACATGATCAATAAAGCTGTACCAGCACTACCGATAGCATGGGTAATGCTTTGCCACCATGACCTAGGGTCAAGACCCTGTAATGCTTCTGCAATGCCCTGGGCTAAGTTTTCATACTGAACTCCTGGGAGTTTATCCTTAAACACTCGAACAATCTCATTCTGAAGGGCGAGAGTGTCTAAAGACATGTTTCCTTTCAGATCTTGCAAATGGTATCTAATTTTTTCCCAAGTGTAAGCGGACCCATTATATCTATGGGGGGTGATACAGAAAGAGGAACTATTCCAGTCACAAAACAGTTTCATTTGTTGCTCTAAGGTATCAACCCGGCCCTGGACCCAAAGTAACGCTTGTTGTAGAATGTCCAATCGTTGCTCAGTATCATGGTTTACAGTGGCCTGCCTTGTCCAAAGGTGGTGAGAGTCATTCTGCCAAGTTTTGACAAAATCGTGTGTCTGGACCGAGGTTTGAAGAGCTGTTCCTGCAACAGCAGCGGTAGTGGTTACAGCAATGAGTCCTAGGACAGCTGCGATCAGGAGCCCAAGGAATCGTCTGGAACGCCGGAGCAGTCGTGTCACGACTTCAGTCAGGAGCCCTTCAGCGGGGGAGCGTTGCCATTCTCTGGTCAGGTTCACTGGCAGCCATATATGTGATCTGGCCTTTAACAAAATTATACTGTAGGGAGAATCTTGGATTGAGAGGGAAGAATTGAGACAGGTGAATAAGGCACAATCACGACAAGCAACCCTTTTCCTTGCAGAGTCAAAAGAGAGGGTGCCACGAGCAAACACATAGGGATGCTTAACACATGCTTGCATGTGGAAAGAGGAGCTATGACTGATATTATAGGTAAAATTGAACTGCTTAGAGCCCCACAAGTAACCATCCCAATAATGGCCAGGGCTTAAAGCTGCAGCCACCTTCCATAAATCAGTGTGTTCCGGATAGAGTGTTCCATTACATATAGCTCGAGGGCGAGGCGGGGCATATCCCCAGTCGTGCCATTCCAGCAGTTTTTGGGTCTGGATGTATAATCTTGGGATGGAATTAAAAAGGGTGATAGTCCATTCGACTGCAGGGAGAAAATGACATTTAATATAATCAGAATCATCAGCACAGTCAGGGACGAACTTGCCTTTAGGTCCCCAATCTATCAACTCATAACCTTTACGATAAGATAGTTTGCCCAGCGGGGACCGGCATTCCGTCCACTCCCTGGAAGAGCCTTTCCAATCTTTCATAGAGATGAACTCACAAACTGGAATGGGAGGTTGACCTAGAGAGGTTAAGTTAGTGGGTGTAACATCAATGGAAAGAATACGTGTAAGAGAAAATCCAGGAATACGTGTGTGAAAGAATGCTTTTTGCGAGTGATCAGGGGTAGTATAGATTAGGGGCTTCGAGTGATCAGGGGTAGTATAGATTAGGGGCTTCGAGTGAATCCAAGTCTGAGGGCGAAGAGGGAGACAGGGAGGCACTCCAATGCAAACAGGATCGAGTGAGTATCCTAGAGAAAAATTAAAAGGTGTTCCTTCTTCATTCGGCAACTGAGGCATCTGTGAATCCCATGGGGAGGGTAAAAGAAGGGAATTGTTAGTCCAGACACGGGGTCCTGACATGGTCCAATCCACAACCTGTAAAAGTGGAGGGTGAGGGATGTAAGTCCAATAGACATGTTCACCTTCACTTACTATGGGAATACAGAACAGGACTGCCAGGAATAGGTTTTTAGGGGAAAAGAAAGTATAGGGCACTCTGGGGGTATTTTCTCCTTTTTGGACCTGATCCTTGAAGTGGCCCCAGAATATTTTACAAAGGCTAGAGGCCTTTGTCTGGAGGTTCCTTCTGCCAACCTGTAGAGATCGCATCTTCTTTGGCAGATCCCCTGTTGACGGAGGTTTCTTTATTTTCAGCCAGGACAGTGCAGTTGCGGATGCGGTGACAATGAGGAGAAGCGAATTCCAGGGCAGTGGCATTTGCCTAGGAGAGAGCAGAAGGGACACTGTCCTCAGAGGATTCATTTGTCCTCTGGGCGGAAGTTGGTTCAACCGGAGCAGGTGCATCGACCTGCCTTAGCAGTCGTTCAGGGAGCCATCGGGCTACACCACCAGCACCATCAAATATGCAAGCTGACCCTCGGCCCCATATAAGGACTGGATCGGGACCCTTCCATATACCACTCAGAGGGTCTTTCCACCTTACTTTTGCATAAGTGGGACTGGTGGAAGTATGCCAAAAACGGTCCGCTGCGCTGCGGTTTTCTTTATCCAGTATGAGAAAGTTCACAACAAACAAAGCATGAGATAGTAGCACCTTAGGGGAAAGCGAGGCTGGGTACAGTTCCTTTTCTGTCCGGAGCTTCTGAATATATGATTTAAGCGTGAGATGAGCTCGCTCCACTATCCCCTGCCCTTGAGGGTTATAGGGGATCCCTGTATGATGGGAAATCTGCAGCTTCTTGCAAAAATTCTCAAACTTTTTTCCAGTGTATCCTGGACCATTGTCTGTCTTTATTAGCTGTGGTTTGCCTAGTACAGAAAAGCAGTACATGACATGAGCAATAACATTTTTTGAGGCCTCTCCAGTCTGGGCTGAGGCACAAATAAACCCACTGAAAGTGTCAATGGTCACATGCACATATTTAAGCTGTCCGAAGGACGGAATATGAGTGACGTCCATTTGCCAGATGGCATTAGGGACTAGTCCTCGGGGATTGACCCCTAAGTGAGGCACAGGCAGGAG
This sequence comes from Sorex araneus, assembly GCF_027595985.1. Taxonomy (NCBI): domain Eukaryota; kingdom Metazoa; phylum Chordata; class Mammalia; order Eulipotyphla; family Soricidae; genus Sorex; species Sorex araneus. The sequence continues at coordinate 85,120 of NC_073312.1, forward strand.
AGATACACAGGAAGGGCACTGGCGCACAATCTGTCGTGACTGCTCACGCGTGATTTTAAACATAAGGCGGAGAGTTTGAGCATTTAGATGGTGAAGGGCATGTGCAGCCGTGGCCTCTTGTAGCGGATCTGTTTTTAGAGTTAGTGCTGCGAAGGATCGGGTGGCCAAATCTGCCAAGTGATTGCCTGTTGCCAATGGCCCAGGGAGGTTAGTGTGGGCACGAAGATGGCCTATGAAAAATGGAGCTCGCCGGGAGCGAATACACTGTCGGATTTGCAAAAACAATAGTGTTGCAGAGGAGGAGGGCTTTATGTAACTAATGGTCTCCAGTAATGGTATGGAAAAAGCCACATAAGCACTATCTGTGTATAAATTGAAAGGAAAAAGGGAAAAATTTTTAAAAACCATTAGAACAGCCGTGAGTTCAACCAGCTGAGCAGAGGATTCCTTTGTGGAAAAAGAAACAGTCTCACCCTCACAGACATAGGCAGCCTGGCTGTTGGAGGATCCATCAGTGAAAATCACTTTAGCCCCAGGAATAGGGCTGGATTTGGTGACAACAGGAAAAACCCATTGATGTAAAGCCATAAATTGTATCAACTTATTGGGAGGGTAATGATTGTCTAAAACTCCGGAGAAGGAGGCGCAGGCAATAGGCCAGTCATCGGTATTTTGAAGAAGCCAGTTTAAATGTTCCTTATTATAGGGTTGAATAATAAAGGCTGGTTCAAGACCAAAGTGTCTGCGAGAAAAACTCCTTCCTTCAGTAATTAAGGATGCCACTAAGAGATAGTAGGGTACAAGAACTTTCTTTGGTGTGGCAGGAAGGTGAATCCAAGAAACAGGGTTTTCCTGCCAAATTAAGCCTGTGGGGGAATGAGAAGTAGCGAAGATAAGGAAGTGAAAAGGGCGCTGATAATCTAGAGAGCAAACAAAATGATTTTCGATTGCCTTTTCTATGAGAACTAGGGATTCTCGGGCTGCTGGTGTCAGACTCCGAGGGGAAGAAGGGTCAGCATCACCGCGCAAGAGGTCATAAAGGGGGATAAGATCTCCTTTTGTAAGTTTGAGATAAGGACTGAGCCATGTTATATGCCCAAGCAGTTGTTGAAAGTCATGTAGTGTCTTTAACGAAGTAAGCTTTAATTGCGTTTTTTGCAAAAGTACACGGGACCCCTGGAGGCGGAATCCAAGAAAGGTATAGGGGTCAGCAGTCTGAATTTTATTGGGGGCAATTTGAAAGCCAGACTGAGTAAACGCACAAATTACTTGATTGCAGCAGAGCATAGTGACCTGTGGGTCAGATCCAGCAAGCAGTATATCATCCATATAATGGATCATATAGATGTCGGGCCATTGTGCCCTGATGGGAGCAAGAAATTGAGCCACAAATTTTTGACACAGTGTGGGACTATTTGCCATTCCCTGGGGTAAAACTTTCCATTGAAAACGTTGCATGGGCTCTTTATAATTAGTAGCTGGCAAACTAAAGGCAAAACGGGGGCAATCATCAGGATGCAAAGGAATTGAGAAAAAGCAGTCTTTTAAGTCAAGTACTATCTTATGCATTTCTGAAGGAATGGCTGCTGGGGACGGCAATCCAGGTTGAAGTGCCCCGAAAATGACCATGGTTTTATTTACTGCTCTTAGATCCTGTAGCAGTCGCCAATTGCCGTTTTTCTTTTTTATAACGAAGATGGGTGTGTTCCAGGGGGAGGAGGTGGGCTCTATGTGCCCTGCCGCGAGTTGTTCCTGCACTAACAGCTTGGCGGCCTGTAATTTTTCAATAGGGAGGGGCCACTGGTCCACCCATACAGGTTCATTGGATTTCCACATGATCTTATCAGTATGGGGTGCAGGAGGAGCAGTGGCAGTTACTGAAAAAAACCTAAGCCTGCGCGGTCATTTTTCACTGGGGCGAGGGCTAGCGGCGCAGGCATGCCTTGGAGGCTTTTACCTAAACCTTTTCCAGGAGAATAACCAGCTGAGAGGAGCATGTCCAGGCCCTTGGTGTCAATTAGTAAAAGATCCATTTGTGAGAGAATATCCCGGCCCCAGAGATTGACAGGGAGCCCGGGCAGAACATAAGGGCGTACAGTCCCGGATTTGCCCTCCTTGGTGCACCAATCAAGCGAGGATGAACTTAACATAGGGTTTTGGGATTGGCCTATACCCTGAAGGTGAGTCAGCGAGGGGGTGAGGGGCCACCCTTTTGGCCAGTCTTTTTTGGCAATGATTGTTACATCTGCACCAGTGTCAATCAGACCCGAAAGCTCCTTCCCGTTGATTTCTAAAGTCATCATGGCTTTGCAACCAAGAATGCGCTGGGCAAAAAATGCAAAAGTATCTGGCACTGGGGTTGGTTCTTCTTCTGCTGTTATAGGAATGAGTAATAGCTGTGCTAGCCGCGCGCCAGCGTCCAAGACTGAAAATGGGGAGGTTGATTCAACTACTACTCCAATCTGCCCTTGAAAATCAGCATCTACAATCCCGGGGAGTACTTGCACACCCTGAGCAAGCATATTGCCTCGTCCAATAATTAGGCCAAAAGTTCCAGATGGCAAAGGGCCACAGGCGTTGACATACACTATCTGCGGGCCCTGTTCTTTAACTAATATTGTGCGGGAGGTGGCACAGAGGTCCAATCCGGCTGAGTAGGGGATGGCTTTGCAAAGGGATTGGATGCCGATAGGCTGAACGGCCCATGATTTTGAGGAGCCCCAGTCATGGGAGGAGGAGCGGATTGGGGGCCCTGGGGCTGGCCCCGAATCCAGTTTCCCGACCCGGCTCTCTGGAGGCACTCTGACCTCCAGTGGAAACCCTGTTTACACACAGGACAAGGAGTTTTAGGTCTGGGCCGCGGTTTTTTATTGGGGCAGTTTTTTGAAAAATGTCCAGGCTGCTGACAGCCAAAGCACAGCTTGTTCTGGCTGTTCGCTGGTTGAATGGCAAGTTGTTTGAAAGCAGCCCCTATAGCAAGCCCTATTTTTTGGGTGGTGGGATCAACATCAGAGCATAGCCTGATGTATTCTGAAAGAGTCTTCCCACGCTTATGGGGGCGAAGTGCGGCCTGGCAGGTGGAGTTAGCATTCTCATAGGCCAGGTGGCGGATCAGCTCATTATCTGTCTCTTCGCTTCCCATAAGTTTTTCAGCTGCCTCCGTGAGGCGCCCTATGAAATCACTATAGGGCTCATTAGCTCCCTGATGAACCTTAGCTAGGGATGTTACGACTGACCCTTTAGAGGGAAGCCTCCTCCAGGCCCGGAGGGCAGCCGTTTGTATCTGGGCAAGTAGCCCTGGGGGAAATTGAGCCTGCACCTCATTAGAATCGAAGGGTGCTTGGCCCTGAAGTTTAGCAAAGACCCAGGATGAGGAAGAGCCTCCTGCCGCGACATTGCTGCGTGCCATGTCTTGGCATTGATCAGAATAATCTGTTTTCCACAAGAGATAGTCTCCTCTACTCAGGACAGCCTTAGCGACTGAGAACCAGTCGTTTGGCATGAGCCATCCCTCACTAAGGGAGTCCAAGAGGCCAAGCGTAAAAGGAGCAGTGGGGCCACAAGAAGAGACAGCAGCCTTTAAATCTTTCAGGTCCCCGAATTTTAATCTATTGTAGCTTTGGCGGATTGGTGCTTGAGGAGTTACGTCCTGAGGGGGATTTACCTCTTCAGGATGTGCCCCTTCCTCAGGCTGATAGGCCTCCTCAGCTTCTCTATCTGAGGAATCATCATCATCGGGTGGAGCCGTGGCGGAGGTGGGGTAATTGAGGGCCCGAGAATGGGACCTGGTAACTGGAAAGGCAGCCACGGGTTTTAAAACTAGAGTGTGGCGGGGTGAAGGAGAGACTGAGCTTTTCTTACTAGGCCCTTGAGAGAGGCTAGGTCCTCGAGAGAGGGTAGAAGGCTGCAGGGCACTCACAAGTTCCTTATCCAGCTGCCTTATTTGAGTCAAAAGTTGGACATATTCCTGCTTCTGTTGGAGAACTGCGCGTAAAGCAGCAGTGTCCCGGGCAAGCTGGCGGACTGTCTCACTGGTGTCATAGGAGGAATTAGAAAAGGCAGTGGCGTGGGACAGATAAGGGGGTGGCTGTTTTCCTGACGGGGGCCAAGGGGCTGAGGGCTGATACCTCGCCACCTCATTTTCCAGGATAGCCCCGTCCTCCGGGGGCAGGAATTCGGATTCTGGAGGGGGGGGATCAGAGATGCCAGAAATCACAGGATAAAGTCTCGGAGGCGCCTTTGCTTGGGAGGGCTCTGATAGGGGAGCAGGATGGTCAGAGTCTATAGTGGCGGAATTTGAGGAGTCAGCCTCCTGCATGGGGGGGGTCTCATTCCTACAGACTGAGGGAGCCTTAGAACTCTTATACCTTTTCCTCAAAAAAGTCTCACATTCGGAAACAAGGTGCTGAGTCTCTGGCTGTCTTTGTTGCCTCTTAAGAGTCTCATTTATTAAGTTCCAATAAGAAAAGGCAGAAGTAGGGATTTTTTCAGGACCATACTGTTCATAATAATTTTCCATACAATCACCTACTCTGGCCCAATTCTTTTCACTAATAATCCCCTCCTGAGGGAACCAGGGGCAAATATCTTCTATAAAGAGAAAAAATTGCACTAGGTCTTTTTTCTTTACTTTTACTCCACGGTCTTTAAGGAAGTTTTTCAGGGCTTTGACAAAGGGCTCCTTTTTAGAGAGTGTTTGTCCCATAATTTTAGGAAGTAAGGGAGTGGAATTTATCTTTATCAGCGGGAAAAGCACCTTTTGAAAATGCAAATAGTAATAAAAATAAGGATAGTGAGAAAAACGATGCAAATAACGGGGATTTCCCAGGGGTGAACACAGACGAAGGAAACAGAAGATAAGCAGGCCATAAAACAAGAAGAGAAAAAAGAAACGGTCACTAGTAGGCTGTTTCTGCCAACTCGACAGAAATGAGAACACAGGAGAAAGGGATTCAACTTTCCACCAGTGACTGTCTTCACTGGGAGGCTGTTTCTGCCAACTAGACAGAAATGAGAACACAGGAGAAAGGGATTCAAGCTTCCACCAGTTACTGTCTTCACTGGGAGGCTGTTTCTGCCAACTAGACAGAAATGAGGACACAGGAGAAAGGGATTCAAGCTTCCACCAGTTACTGTCTTCACTGGGAGGCTGTTTCTGCCAACTAGACAGAAATGAGGATGCAGGAGAAAGGGATTCAAGCTTCCACCAGTTACTGTCTTCACTGGGAGGCTGTTTCTGCCAACTAGACAGAAATGAGAACACAGGAGAAAGGAATTCAAGCTTCCACCAGTGACTGTTGTCACTGGGAGGCTGTTTCTGCCAACTAGACAGAAATGAGAACATAGGACAAAGAGATTCAACCTTCCACCAGTGACTGTCTTCACTGGGAGGCTGTTTCTGCCAACTAGACAGAAATGAAAACACAGGACAAAGAGATTCAAGTCTTCCACCAGTGGCCATCTTCACTGGTAGGCTGTTTCTGAGCTAACTCGATGGAAATTAAAGTACAGAAAGAAATGGTCACTGGCAGGCTGTTTCTCTAACTCGGCAGAAATGAAAGCACAAAAGGCACAAGAAGGGTGGGGGGGACGGGGACACTCATAACAAACCACTCAGATGCATGTCTGGCCGGTGAGGAACTTAGCCATAGTGGATCAGCCTGAGAGGTGACTTGCGGCCGGTGTCTAAACCAGCACCACCCTAGACCATATGTTCCTCGTGGAATCGCAGACAGCCCACTCGGACTCCGTAACCTTAAAGGGATCTTAAGGATGCCAAGTCGTGGAGCCACAGACTCAGTACAAGGACGAGGACGTCCAAGACTGCACAATCACTCACACATACACACACACACACACACACACACATAAGACAAGGGAATTCAAGACTTTCTGCCAGTGACCGTCTCGTCCTTGACACTATACTGTCAAGTCTGGTCTCATGTCAGGGTGTGACGAGACTGTATTCGAGCCCGGTCCCAAACCAGGGTGTGCGCCAAGAGAGAGGCGACCCTCAGGGTGTGCGCCAAGAGAGAGGCGACCCTCAGAGATACTCACTTCTTCGTGAGTCCGTCGGCCGACGTGAACTTGACCGGGCGTTCGGTGGTCCCCTATAGCCCCACGCTGGGCGCCAGGTGTGAGGGCCCCGCCCTGTCCAGCAGGTAGGACCCTTTGTGGGGCTGAGGAGGGGACGCAGCTGAAAGAACAGACGCAGAGACAGAAGGAAGGAGGAGAAAAAGAGAGAAGGCTTTATTCACTGGCAGCTACAGCATTTTATACTTGCCTGCTGTGAGGCAGGTAGTGGTATGCGAGCCCGGACCCCGTACAAACAGTAGTCAATCACAGATTGTGACATGTTCATCTATCATGTCAGGCACGGGTATCGGCTAATGGAATGGTAAGGTCAGTAAGGTCAGTAACGGCGACCTTGTTAGAGAAGTTTTAATTAGGCCCCTGTTTGAGAAGTGCCAGGCTCTGTCTTACTTGAAGATAAGAGCCAGGATTGAAATATGGCTTCCTACACTCAGCGGTCACTCATATCTCTGCACTCATTAATTACTACTGGCGATACTTGGGGGAATACATGGGATGCAGGGATCAAACCTGGACTGGTCACGTGCAAGGCAAATACCTTACCCACTGTTCCTGTTCTTTCACTCTGACCAAAGAGATTGCTTCTTAAGCTCCCACACATGCATAGAGTTTCAATAAATAGAACCATAGAAATGGTCAACTTTGGTAACTAATCATCAGTGCAAATTCTTTGTTCTTTCGTGTTTGTAAAATAATTATTTTCCTAATGTATACTGATTTCTGGCTTCCTCCACCACTCTCAGAGAGCCCTGCAAGCTACTGAACATGTCTCGCACGAACGGCAGAGCCTGGCAAGCTACATGTGGCATATTCAATACGCCAAAAACAGTAACAACAAATATCACAATGGAGATGATACTGGTGCCCACTCGAGCAAATCGATGAACAACAGGATGACAGTGCTACAGTGCTATTTCTTTCTTGCACTTTGGTGATGCTCAGGGGACCATTCCAAATTCTGAGGTGTGAACCCAGATTTCCCACATGCAAGGCAAGTGCCCAGCCCACTGTACTACCCCTCTTGCTCCATCCTCTGGATTTTAAATTGTGTTTCTGGGCCTGGAGTGATAGCACAGCGGGTAGGGCATTTGCCTTGCACGCGGCCGACCCGGGTTCGATTCCCAGCATCCCATATGGTCCCCTGAGCATCGCCAGGAGTAATTCTTGAGTGTAGAGCCAGGAGTAACCCCTGTGCATCGCCAGGTGTTACCCAAAAAGCAAAAAAATAAATGTGTTTCTGAAACTGTATTCTGTGGTTTCTCTTGTATGCAAGAGTCCAGTGCTTGGACTTTTTCCAAAGACTGTGTTCTTCCAGTCTTTTCCCTTTCCAATGTCTGTCCAGATCTCTGGGCTGCTGCTAGGCAGTTCCTCTCTGCATCTCCAGGGCTAGCTCTGGAGTCATTGCTCTCACCCCATCTTGATAATTCGCCAGTGTCAAGTGCCTTGTACCTACCTGCCTGTTGTACCTTCAATCAGCCCACCCACGTTTTTCCTGAGGGACTGTGATAGCATTGGTTGAATGTTTGACTGACCAGTACGGGATCAGGGGTCTTCTCTTCCCCCCTCAGCTCCCCACTCTGTGGCCCACCGCCCCATCAGCTGTCTCTCCACTCCTTTATTTAGTCCGTTCCCCTTGCACCTCCAGTTCACCTGGGTTCTGTAAATCTGGGCCATGGCCCTTTAAGGTCCCTGGCAGAAGAGGAAGTGATGTCATATAGGGCCCTTCAGGAATGCTTTCTAGTCTAGCTGTGGTTGCCTGGCTCTGACCGCCATTCGTCTCGTGGGTAGAGGAGGAATTGGTGCCCGGCGTGGCAAGGCGACTGTGAATACAGATTTTGTGGCAAGACCAGAGTGGCTCTCCCGAGTGCCTCACGCCTCCAGATCTCTGCACTGTGAGGGGCGGGGCCTACAGAGGGGGGTGCTGTTGCGCTTGTTTTTCACTGGTTTCGGATATCCAGGTGGTTTCTGAGGTGTGGCGAAGTCTTTCGGGGATCCAGAGGCTTTGGACGGTGCAGTGGGGGCTGTGCCGGGTGCAGGCGTCTCGGGTGTGAGCGAGTGATCTTGGTGGCTCCCCTTGGCCAGGATTGCCTCCAAGTCTGGAAGGGGTCCGAGGCGGGTGGGTTCGGGGCTGCAGGGCTTGCAGATAGCAGGGCTTAGCCCTCCCGAACCTGCCAGCACCGGACTGTGCTCGGCCCTGTCCGGAGCTCTTGGCCCTTGCATCACGAGTGTAGAACCTTCAGACTCACTTCCACAGGCAGGGCCATCTGCAGCAGGAGACCCAGTTGTCCTCTGTCCTTTGATTGACTGCCATGGTGGGGTGGGGCCACCCGTGTCATGGTCCCTGTGGTGGGTGGGATTTGCAAGTGAAACTTTTTGATTATTGTTTTGGTTGGACTTGTGTACCATATCAGGAGATGTTCAGGGATTACATTCAGCTCTGGGGTCTGAAATTCTGCTGATAGTACTCGGGGTCTACATGGGATGCTGGGGATTTATCTGGGTTGGCTGCATGCAAGGCAAATTCCCTACCCGCTTTACTGTCTCTCATCCCAACTTTTGTGTTTTTTTCCCCTAGGTCAAGAATTTCTAATTTCTAAGGTTTAGTTGCAAAGCACCCCACAAATGTAATCCCTCCCTGACCAGACTACCACCAGCTATTGTGGTGAGTAATGCGGCTAAAGTTTTGGGGTTTCTTTAAAGAGAAATAGTTGATTTTCCAGGGTTGTTAGTAGTGTTGGGGAAGATTTGCCCAGGGTCACTCCTGATGTGGTGGAAATAATTCACCTAGAACGTTCCAGAGCAAGTACAGGAAGTAGGGTGCTTGCCTTGCATTCGGCCATCCCAGGTTCAATTTACGTGTGGTATTCCATATAGTCCTTTAGCATCACTAGGGCTGAGCCCTGATCCCATAGCTGTAATAACCCCTGAGCCCTGCCAGTTGCCGTCCAAAATCGAGACACATGCCCACACACAGACATACACAGAGGATGTGAGAGCAATGAAAGAGAATACTAGAATTCAAGAGAAAATATGAATTTATGTAGTGTAGAAAAAAAACAGAAAAGAAGGCTTAAGGATCCACTTTAAACGTGTCACTCTTGAATTTGTCTTTACACATGAGTGTTGGAATCGCCAGTTTTCTTCCCCCATAGAAGGTTATTGTGCTCTTATGAGCTCTCCTAATCCTCCGATTTTATCTTTAACTCATAAAATCAAACCTCCTGGTTACTCCAGACTTTGCATCTGTGGTCAATTATTTGTATTTCTCTTTCCCCTATAACCGATATTATCTATAATCTATTACTATAGAGCAATGTTCTTTGCTTCAAAAGAAAAAAGTTAATGCTAAGCACTTACTATTTAAGGGTTAATTGACTAGAATATATTTATTCCTGGGCATCTGTCGTAATTACTTGACTCAGGCTTCAGTTGCCATAGTTTCTAACCCCAGAGAACTGGATCTCACCAAGAATCTCTGGATGGACCTGGGGCAAGCAGCAAAGCTATATTGGCTTTAATACGGGACAGTCTAGAAATCATAAAGCATGGTTTTGTTTCCATGCTGTCATCACTTAAAAGACCAGACCCTATAGGGGAAGGGGAAGCTATACCAGCCTGAGCACTCCGTGTAAAATTTATGGTAAAAGCACATCCAGCTTTTAACCTTAACTCCTGGATCCCAGAGAAGGAAGTTTTGGAATGTTTCTTATTGTGTGATTCAGATAAATACAAATATTAATAAGAAGTAAATTTAATTGTTAAATATGTACAAGTAGGTAAAGAGCAAAGCAACACAGATGCTTGTAGCCCCTGAGCGAATTTCTCAGTCTAGTCTCAGACAGAACGTTTTCTTGAGTTAATTCCTCCAAAAGAGTTGCCTCTGTTGAAACGCTTGACCTTTGTTAATGATAAAGCACAATACTTGCAGGCCTGTCCCTCAACACCTCTCAGGTGTTCTATAAGTATGCTATTTGGCTCGGAATTAAAGGCTCACTATGCACTGCCCCTTGGCCATCAGTTGGTGTCCCCATGTCTTTGTTTCTCTGGCGAGAGAGACCATCAAACATGTCGTACCATGGAACCTAACCTCCTCACTAATCTTCACATCTGGTGACCTGGGGAGGGCACCTCAGAATTCACACTTGAGTATTTTTTGTTGTTATTGTTGCTTTGTTTCATTAGAGTTACCTTTTGAATCACTTGGGGGCTTGTAGACTTGGGGGACCCTATGGGATGCGGGGATCAAACCAGAGTCAGGTGTATGAAAAGCAAGTGCCACCAGAATGTAATGTTTATCTGTTCCACTAGATTTCTGTTTAGATGTTAAAACATTTTCTGTTACAGTGGACCCAAGGGATCTGAGAGACAGCACTACAGGTCTGCTTTTGCCTTGCCTTCCCTGAGAGCAATGGGTTGCCCAGATTCTAATCCGCTTCTGCATCCCCTGAAGAGGAAGGAGCATCTGGTAGACTCTCCCTGGGTGTTTCTGCGAGCTGCTGTCCAAGGGTGCACCCAGTCAGACCTTTACAAATCCAATGCAGGACTTCCAGTCAGGGTCATACAGATTGTGCTCCTCTCTGGTGCTCACGGCTCTGACTTTTCCAAGTCTCTGTCAAAGCCTCGGTAGGGTCCTCAAGAATAACTGTTTGGAGAAGACGGTGTTGCACCGTCTGACACGCTATCCCCAGGTAGGAGGAGAGTGATGCGAGGAAGGTCTACAGGGACAGTAGTGCACAGATGTCCAGTGTGGACTGTCTGGGAGTCACTTCAGGAAGGAGATGTGGGACATGGCTCCAGTGGGAGTGCCTGATTCTTCTGTCTGAGGCCACTTTTGTCCACGTTCTTTTTTATATTTGGCTTTGGGGTGACACTCAGTGGCTGTCAAGGAGGTCTCCCAGTTTAGTGATCAGTTGTCAATCACGACAGGTCTCCAGGGCCTTACAGATGACAGGCCAGGCTGACTTCTTTGGGGTTTTGCTCTTTTTGTTAGGGATGTGAGTGGTTAGGGGGTGGGTCCACACCTTGTGACTCTTGGAGGGACCTACCCTGGCATTTCGCATGCAGTGCTTGGGGGACCATATGGGACAGGGTTATCAACAGACCTACCCGCTGTTCCTGTACCCACTGTCCTGTTACTCCAGCCGTCTGCTTTGTTTCCTTTCTCTTGTCTTCCCACAATATCTCTCGATCCCAGCACCTGTGGCTCCACCCTTGTCCTTTCCTCGCCCTCTCGCTGCTTGGGACCGGCCCCACCTCACGTGGAGCCTCTGGCCGTTGACGATCAGCTTCTTAAAGGACACATCAGCAGCCACCTCTGCAGCCTGCCTGGTGGCATACTGAACGAGAGCACCCTGCAGTCTCTTTGAGACAGTCACCGCCCGGGTCTCTCCAAACTGAGAGAAACGATCCCTCAGATCCGTCGCAGTCACAGCGTCTCCCAGACCGCCCACATAGAATGTGTGATAGTCTTATCCTTGGGTGGGTCCAGACTGGGCATCGTTGATGCCCGTGTTAACAGTTTGTCTGCCACAGGGTCATGGACCCCATAGTACCAGTCTTGAATATTCTGATGAGCAAGGGGGTCATCTGGACCTGTGGGCTTCTCGTGTCAGTGTGGACACTCCTCTCCTCTCTTACACTCTCCTTTCACCCAGAAGGAGCAGATACGGGGGAGATTTCTTTTGGAATAAGGTTTCGTTCGTGCCAGCTTGAGAAGCGTATTCCTGGGGCCGGGACAGGCCGTGTTTCATCTGAGTTAGAAATCTTTCTCCCCGCATTCTGCATGTGGTACTCCTTGTTAACTTCTGACTTGGGCATATCCTCCTTCAATGACAGCCCTGTGTCACGAACCTGGACTGGCAGGCCGTACCTCAGGTCCAACAGGCAGGTCTGACAGACGTTCTTTAGTTGGCTGCAGGTCTGACACACTTGGGTTTTCTTGAAACGCATGCGAACTCCAGGACACCAGCGAAATACTGTGAATGGTCTGGCACAGATCTTGCATTCCTTCCCATACTTTTCTTTGGTCATCCAGACATACGGGTTTTCTCCAAGACACGTCTGGCACAGAATCAGGAAATCCGAGACCTCCCAGTCCTGCCTGTTGGGTGCGTTGAAGCCCAGCGAGGTCATCTTGAGCGTGTCCAGAGACGGCGGCAGCTTCTGAGTCGGGACGGACACCAACCACCACAATCCTGTCAGGCCCGAGGCCGACTCCCAGCTTCGACGTCTTATTCAGGGCCTTTGTGTCTTTCCACAACAGAAAGAAAAGCAGCAGCAGAGGGCGCGTGCAGGACTCAAGCGTCCGGTGCAGGAGAACCGTCTCCCTGGCCGGTCAGGCGATGGGCGGGTGGATGAAGGATGGGGGAACCAAGGAACAGGGCCCCAGGCTTGGCGCTGTCAGGTGATTTCTCTCCTCCCCAGTGTAGTCTGATCTCTCCCCTCACCGTGCAGTTGTAGTTCTGGTTGTAGTCTTGGTCGTGGTCCCAGTCGTCACAGGTCCATCATCCTAGTCTCCTCGTAGACCCCGAAGTCCTCTGGTTGCAGCCATCCTCTTCCTCGTCACCGTCTTCTCTCTGTCTTCTAAGTCTTCCGAGTCCAAAGTCTCAAAGTCCCTCCTCTGCCCCTTCCAGCACAGTTTTATAGAACTCGGAAAGGATGGGGCTCACCTCGGGTGGGGCTGAGCATTAGCATAACAGAGACAAGGCCACACCTTCAGGGGAAGTTCTGGGAGATCAACCCAAAGACAAAATCTCATCTGAGGGTTCAGCCTTTCAGATTACTAGGAGACCCACTCAAGGGTGGGGCTTCATCCAGGGTGTGTTGCTTTCTCCTTTCCTCAGCTAGTAATTTAAACAATCATAGTCAATTTCTAATATTTGTAGTCTTTTTGTTTTTTTTTTTTGCTGTTTGGGTCACACCCATCTATAAACAGGGGTTACTCCTGGCTCTGCACTCAGGAATTACCCCTGGCGGTGCTCAGGGGACCATATGGGATGCTGGGAATAGAACCCGGGTCAGCCGCGTGCAAGGCAAACACCCTACCCACCGTGCTATCACTCCAGCCCCTCTAGTCACTTTTGTACGAACACAGTAGGGGATATACTAAGCTTCAAGTTTGGCTCTTCCTGGGGTCATCTCTCTGGATATCTCAGACCACAGTCCTCAGGCCAGGTTATTCTTTTTTTTTTTTTGGAGCCCACCCCCTTTAAGGGGCCCGGGGGAAGACAGCCAAGCGTGCAGGCAAGAGACTCTCTGACCATTACATATGGAGAAACCATTTTAGAGAAATAATAGCCTGCATGAACCCAATGGTCATAAATATTTATTTTATTTCTTTATTTTTATTAATTCACCATGGGGTACAGTAACAAAACTCTCATGTTTGATCTTTGATCATATGGTCATCAGACACCCACCCCTCCCCCAGTGCATGCTTCCCACCGCCCAAATCCCCAGAATTCCCGCCCACCCATCTACACCTTCCTCTGCCTGCATGGCAGACAATTTGCACAATACTCTTTCTCTACTTCAGTTTCCGTCGATATTTCAAGACCAGTCCTACCACCCCTCATACCTCCTGAAAATGCAATGCCAGACATGTGTTTTGTATTGCTTGTTACAGATATAATATAATGTCGCACGGCTGCGAGGAATTCTAAGACTTTCATAACCAGGGTCTGAAGAAATCGCTGTGGCAGGTTGTTGGGGTCCAACATTCATCTTTGTGTCTCTGGATTGTGGCCACGTGGGAGCTTCAGTAGACGGTGGGAAGATGTGACATCATCTCTGCGTCCCATCAGGGTCAGGGGAAAGAGATTTTTTTTTCCTTTTGGGTCACACCCAGCAATGCACACTCAGGAATGACTCCTGGCAGTGCTCAGGGACCCTATGGGTTGCTGGGAATCGAACCCGGGTCGGCCGTGAGCAAGGCAAACGCCCTCCCCACTGTGCTATCGCCCCAGCCCCCAGGCCAGATTACTCTCCATCCCAGTGAAGGGGGTTATTTCTCCCCACACGGTCCCAGCAACCGTCTGGAACTGCAGGCTCCTGTTCGCGGGGCACCCAGGGGCCAGGCGGCGACCGCAGAGGAGCCGGGGGCTTGGGCGGGCGTGGACGGGGTCTGGGCCCGTGCCCGCCCTAATCTTATTTTTGGCTGGGCTCGGCTGGCAGCGATTACACATAAAAACGCCTCGGCTGCGCGCCGGGCTGGATCAAAGGCTCCAGCCCGGGGTTGGGAGGTGTCTTGGCCGGGCTCCCCCGAGCATCCCGGAGCCAAGGAATAGAGGGGGGAGTCCTGTGTTGGGGCCAGGGGAAGCTCAGAGCCAAGTTTACGGGGCCCAGGCCTTTCGTGCTGGGGAAGGGGTGGGAGACACGGGAGTTCTGGAACCTTCTGCAGCCCTTCTCTCAGGCATCTTCCCCCGCCGCCGAGCACCAGGTGGGGAGCATGGCCTGCTTAGAGTCTGTCAGTGACGCCCCTTTGAGGAACCTGGCGAGGCTGACGGGGCCGGGACAGCAGCACCCCCCGCTGGGTCCGGAGGCCCAGGATCCTTGTCATCTCACTGTGTCATTTTGATTTTGTGTCTGGCCACACCCGGCAGTTCTCAGGGGTCACTCCTGGCAGACTCGGGGGTTCCATATGGGATGCTAGGAATCGAGCCTGTGTCAGCTGTTTGCAATGCAAGAGACTTATCTGCTGCTCTACCCCTCCGGCCCCCGCCTGTGTCTTGACACATCCTGGGTGTCCTGATTTGTTGGGGGTCTCTCCCCAGCAGTGCTTGGGGGGGGCCCAGGGTCACTCCTGGTGGGCCAACCTAGCTGGGATGTTCCACGCTCGGCCCTGGTGGTGGTGGGGGGTCACCGGGTCACCCCGGCAGTGCTCAGGGCACCTCGTGCTGCTGTGGATTCAAGGCCTTGTCTACAGAGCTCGTGCCCAGCCCGGGTCGCCCCCACCCCCGCCACCCCCACGGCACTGGGGCTGGGAGCCCGGGCCTCCCGGGCAGGCTGGGCGCTTACCTGCACTGCACCCCCAGTTCTGAGCCCCTTTTGTTACGAGCACAGATCAGGCGAGCCCTTCCCCTCACCACCTAGTGTGTCCTTCCTGCCATACCTGATGGAAACTTTGGGACTGGGAGCCTTGGAGCCCGGCCCTGGACTCCCTCGACAACGGGCTGCCCCTCGCCGGTCCCCAGCCCCTGGGACTGGGACAGAGGCGGGATGAGAGGGCCGGGGGAGGGGGGTGGCTGGTGGGTGCACGTCCCATGGCCCATTTGCACGTGTAAGCAAGTCCTTGCCTCTCGGGCTGCACCGGGGCTCCCCCTGCTCAGGGTCTGCAGGACCCCCATGTCAGAGCTGCAGGACACTCCTGCAAGGGGGCGGAGAGGTAGCCAAGGGGTAAGGCAGTTCCTTTGCACACAGCTGATCCCAGCTCCATCCCTGACAGCACATGTGGTTCCCTGGGCACCCCCGGGAGGGACCCTCGAGCACCCACAGCAATGATCCTTGAGTACCCCCAGGAGTGGTCCAGCTCCTCCCACCCCCAGATACCTCCGGAAGAGAAACTAACGCCTTCACAGACCCAGGTGCGGGCCGTGGACTCCATGCCGGCCCCCGTGCTGGCCTGGCAGAGGCCGTGTAGTGGTCCCTGGCAGGCGCGACTCAAAGAAGGAACCTAAAGGCCCTCCCTGCACTGTACAGGGCTGCCTGAGCGCCAGGCGCCCCCGAGAAGGGGGACGGGGTCAGCTCGGGCCAGGAGGCGCTGCAGGGCTGTGCGGGGTGTCCACCTCCAGAAGGCCCTTGGCCGTGGCCCTGCCCTTCCCCGGAAAGAGAATCAATTCCTCAGCAGGCAGGGGGTGGCGTTCTCGCCCCTCTCTTCGGCGGCTGATGTGAAATGCTGTATCGAAGTGAGGACAAAGTTTAGCTCCGTGCCCCACTGCATTTTCTTCAATTGTCTTTTCAAAATCTATAGGCAGCAAACAGTTAAACAGTTGTTGGAGCCCGGTGCCAGCCTCGGGACGTCTTCTCTTCCCCTCCGCTCCCCGAAGCCTCAAGCCGCTGGGCAGTGGCGAGGGATGGATATTGGCTCTTGGGGGAGGGCGGTCAGTGCAGCGACATCAAACCTCCAAAAACATTTACTTTGTTTCTCATGTGACATCAATGTGACACGTGTCACTAATGTGACATCAAAAAGAAATATTTACTTTTGGGTTTTAGACTCCATCCAGCGATGCTCAGGGGTTTAGTCCTGGCTCTGTACTCAGGAATTACTCCTGACAGTGCTCGGGGGGACCCTATGGGATTCCGGGGAGCCAATCAGGGATGGCCACTTGCAAGGCCCTTTTTTCTGTTGTATTTTACGCAACACCCCCGCCCCTGATTTAAAACAAAATAGGACCCAGAAAGTTCCCTAATTCCCCTTCCCACCTAGGTCTCAGGAGTGAAGCAACTTGCTTGGTCTTCTTTGGGGAGCGGGGGGCTAACCCAAAGCACCTTTTCCCCCCAGATGTATCTCCAGACTGCGTCTCCAAGGTCACGTGATGTGGGTGGTGGGAAAGAAAATGTTCAAAAGTCGTGGGTCCAGAGCCATTGCACAGCGGACTGGGCTCTTGCCTTGCATGGAGCTGACCGGGGTTCAATCCCCAGCATGACATACGGTCCCTGAGTGTGGGTGGCCCTAAATCCAAAAATCAAAACCTTGGGATCAATCCGGGTTCTACCCCAGCATCCCATATGATCCCCCAAGCACTGCCAGGGGAAAAAAAAAACACCTAAGCCTCACGGTTCACATTTCCCTGGGCTGCCCCGGCGAATACCTCTGTCCAGGGGCTCAGGCAGCCCGCGCAGGGCTGTGTTACTTTGTCACAGTTGCTTTGAATTTCCCCCTAGGGACTGTCCGGCAGCCCTGTGCCCAGCGGGCAGGGTGGAGATTCTGCCACAAGGGGGCGTCCGAACTCTTCAAGTGGGGCCGCAGCGCCGTGCGGCAGGGCTGGGCCACGTCAGCTCATGACCCCTGCCAGGAGCCTTCCTGGCAGGCAGGCCTTTAGGGCACACAGGAGTTGCCGAGTCGCCATGTCGGCCTTCTTCTTCTGTGGTCCCTGCTCGTCTCTCCTGACTCACCCCGGGACCTTCAAAACGCAGCTCCACGTAACCTCCTCCAGGAAGTCCTCCTGGACCTCTCCTCCAGCTCTGCGAATGCAGTGCACCTACCAGCCTTAGCAGCCGAGTTGCCTCACCCAAGGTCATGACCTTCCCAGTGCAGCCCAGGGACATGCCAGAGCTGGCAGTTAGGCCGGGCCTCACGCCCCTCTGTGCTCCCTCCTACTCCAGTGCTCCCGGGGGACAAAGGCAGTTGTGGGAATCACATGATAGCTCAGTATCTCCCTCTCCCACTGACACAGTCCCAAGGCCCCTCTTAATGCCGGCGCTTCCCGGGGGACTTGACCACAGCCCACAGCGGCCCCCACCCTTTCGTGGGGGGGCGGAGCACAGTCTACAGGAGGACCCTGGAGTCCAGAATGAGAACACAGGATGAGAAGGTGCCTTGGGGTGCTTTGTGGGGAGACCTGCCCTTCCAAAGCTCTTCCCACGGTGAGACGCATCCTCAAGCAGAAGCCCAGCTCTCCCGTCTATACCTCGGGTGCCAAAGAATCACCTGATTTAGAAAAAATTATTTTCATAAGGCTGTTCACATTATTTACATTCAATATATCAGCACCAATCTCACCCCCATTGCACCTTCCCACTGCCAGTGTTTAGAATTTTCCCACCGCTGTTCAAGCCTGCTGCTACAGAGAGATTCTACATAATTTACTTTCTATTGCTTATTATGAATATCACATGAGAGGTCACACAGCCGCGGGCCCCTGGAATTCTAAACACGTCAAGGATTGGGGTCTAGAGACGTCACTGTAGGGGGATACTCCATTTTGAGATCCGTCTGTGGGTCTCTGGATCAAGGCCAGTGGTGTGCTTAATTAAACATGGCCCAGAGACAGCTTGCAAGCGTGACACCCAGGACCCCGGAGGGGTGGGGAGATGGGAAGGGACAACCGTCCCTGCTGCCATGTGGCCTGGCGTCTTAAAAGCTCGTTCCCGCGTACCTGGGTCTTTCTTCTGAAAGTTGGTAGCACCCAGGGCTTCATCTGGAGTGGGCGGGGGGGCGGTCACCCGTCCATCTGAGGAGCCCCAGTGAAATCGGTTCGGCACGGGGGTCTGGGATAGACCCGATTTTAAAACTTCTCGGATTCCAGTGCTCCAAGTGTCTGTCCTCGTCCAGGACCCTGGAGCACCCCTGGGCCAAGGCCGACTCTGAGGGCGTTATCTCCATCCTCATGGCCCGCTCCGTCAGCGCCAGCAGCAGAGGAGCACTGCTTGCTGAGCTGGAGCACCATGCTGTGTGTCTGTAAGTTTTAAAGGTATTATTTCATAAAGGCTGCTTTTATTTATTTATTATTTATTTATTTTGGTGCTTTATAGGTCACACCCACCTATGCTCAGGGCTTCCTCCTGACTCTGCACTCAGGAATTCCTCCTGGCAGTGCTCGGGGGACCGTTGGGATGCTGGGAATTGAACTCAGCTCAGCCATGTGCAAGGCAAATGCCCTCCACATTGGGCTATCGCTCTGGCCCAAAGGCTGCTTTTTATTATTTTTAATCACTGACTCAACTTCAGGAGCCTCCCAAGACAGGGAAGTCCCCGACATAGGCCTCCCGGAAGAGCTGGGGACCAGTGTGGTCCTGGTGGCACGAGAGCAGAGCCCCTCTGGCTTTTCGGTGTGATTTTGGGCCATACCTGGTGATGCGCAGGGGTTGCTGCAGGCTCTGTGCGTGAGGGCCCGTGTGTGGTGCCGGGGGGTTGCACTCAGGCGGCCGCATGCGAGACAGGTGCCCTGCCATCGTACCATTGCTCCACCCACCGGCCCCACCTTTTGACTGGGTCTGGCAAGATGCCAAGCATCAGGGTGGTTATTTGGGGGGGGGGGCAATGCAGGTCACCCACAGGAACCTTATTGGGTGCGGGGGGGAATGGGGACCCAGCATCAGGCTGGAGGGGCGGGGCGGGGCACTGCTCTGATGAGCAATTTCCGTTACGGGGTGGCCCTGATTGGCCGCTTCTCATCCCCTGGTGCATTTTTGGTCTCCCAGAATTGGTTTTGGCACAGGGATCACTCCCAGAATTGGCTTTGGCACCGGGAGCACTCCCAGAACTGTTTGGGGGGCCACCCTCCCCCCTGTGGGGCTCAGAGGTTCTTCCGGGCTAGGCACGGGAAGCCATATGCAGTGCTGGGGATCGATCCTGGGTGGGCTGCGTGCATGGCCAGACCCGGGCCACTGTCCTATTGCCCCCACACAGATTCTCCTTGACTTTACCTGCACACCCTGGCACAGAGGCTGGCTCTTCCTTTGCCAGCTGCTGGGGGCAGGGTGGGGGATTCCTGTCCTCTCCAGGAAGGTTTGGCTTCATCTTTAAGAATCTTCTCTCCAGGAGAAGAGACCGCAGGTCTCACTGACACGCAGAAAATCTCACCTGGCATTTGGACTCATCGGATGGGCTTTAAGTGGCCTGGGGCAGACAGGGTGTGGGGGGCTGGGGAACGCTCCTGGGCTCGACAGTGCCTTGGGCCCGTACTCAGCCCCATCTCCTCACTCCTGTTCTCATCTCTGCCCCCTCCAAAGTCCTTGAGGATGGACTCAGGTGTGGTTCCAGCAGGGAAGAGACTGGAACCCAGAGTTAAAACCTCTAGTAAATGTTGACTGTTCCTTTGCTTTTTTTTTTTTTTTTTGCACACAGACATGCAATTGCTCAGCAAAGACAACTGTTTCTCCATCAAGCTGCTTGTGTACCTTTGCTCAAGAGAAGTTCAACTGACCTCCAGTGGACAACCTGCTTCTAAACCCACATTCTAGAAAGTTCTTGATTAGACACATTTCTCCCTCCAAGAGACTATAATCAAGTTTTACTGGTTTACCCGTTGCTCACAAGACTTTAAAATTTTACAGAGTACAGCCGCAGACCTCAAAATGTCTGGGTCTCACCAGACAGAACTTTGGGTCTCACCACGGCCCCAAAAGTTGAGTCGCCATCAGAATGACCCCCTTCTACCCGTCCATCAACCCCTCATTTCTTCTGCAAGTGTCCACACTTCAGTCTTTAATTTTTGCTGGGTTCTGTCATCGACTTTGGCTTAAACATGTCCCTGCTGTGTGAGCCTTTTATTTTAACAGTCCCTGCCCTGTGAACCCAGCCCTGGATTATTATTTCTAAGTCCTTTTCCACAGTCACAACTGACAAAGCAGGAGAGTTTCAGGCCATCTCTTCCAGCCAGCAGCAATCTTGACTCTTCTCTCCCACTTACGTGTCACAGAATTGCCTAGACCGGGTATGGGATGCATCATTAGGAACTTGTTTTCAGAGCACTCTCTCTGGAGAGCTGTGAGTCGCACAGGAGACGATACAACACCAACAATACCAGCTTTGAGTTTCCCCCTGTCCGAGAGTGCACAGGTCTGAGTGTTTACAAAGTGGCCTTTGGAGAAGCTTGTTCTCTGCTCTGCTCTGCCTGGCACCGTCCTCTGAGGAAAACAGTGTGCCTTAACTGGCCCATTATCTGACCTTGTCTATCAACCCCAGACCACCAGCAAAAGGGCCTGCCCGTTTCCCCCAAGTTCAGCTTCCGAGGAGCCTTTTCCCAGGTTCCTGGGGTCTCTCCCCACTTCCGGGCTTCGCTGTGCCAAGAACTCCAAGCCTGAGGAATCCCCTTGCTTCCTGCCTAAGTCTCATCAGCTGTGGCTCTGACCCATTGAACGAGAGAGAAGTTGCTGAAACAGAATGGTGAGGAAACAAGGCGGCCTCACTCTCCCCGCACTCCGCAGGGTGATCTCTCATGCTGCTCACACCGGGTACTTTTCTTCTGGGGAGAGAGCGACAGGGCAACTTCATCATGTAGGAAGGGACCCACCTGGGGGGCGGGGGGCACTTCCCAGCACAGACCACGGGGGTTTCTGTTGTGTCCAGGCTGCCTTCGACATCGAACTCAAGGCAAGTCGTACTGCGTGACGTCACATGTGATTGATAGAACCATCATCAGTCCTGAGCTCCATGACCCCCCGGGGAGTCTCGGAGCCCTGAAGGGTCCATCACAGACCACGGATCTGCCTGAGAGCCTGTGTCCTGTCACTTCCATTCCTCTTGTACTCACCTGCTGAAACATTCGCACACAAAAAATCCAGCTTGCTCCAACCTCATTAGCACACAAAATACAGCTTGTTACGACTTGTTGGCAGAGCGGCGACAAGATTGTGCCAAGATGCAGGCGGCGCTACATACACCTGGCTCGAGAGAGTGAGGTTGATGGGCCAAAGGCTTCCGTGGGACCTTCCAGGGAAGGACGATGCTCTCTCTCATGGCCCCGTGGAGAAGTGCTCCACAGACGACTGAGTAAACATTGGAATACTACGCAACCATTAGTAATGGAATTTGCTTATAAATGGATAACTATCTCACAATGACTCAATGTGTGTGTGTGTGTGTGTGTGAGAGAGAGAGAGAGAGAGAGAGAGAGAGGTGTTCCATTCATAGGATTTCCTACAAAGACAACATTCTGTGCTAGACAGCAGAGCAGGGCACCTAAGGAGGCAGCCGCCATCTCCAGGCTGGCCCTGTTCACCCCAAGGCCCGTCTCAACCCTGGACATTTACCCCCAGAGCGGCCCAAGACTTGCTGTTCAGACTCAGGTTTCGGAGACGAAACACAAGTTTCTCCAGCTGCAGCCAAGGCTGCTGCAGTCTGTACGGTGACTTACAGAGCAGCCGGGGGTCCCTTGAGGGGAGCTGATCGGTCCCGTCCAACCACTTGAACCTTCACTGTAACCTGGGCCTCCACGTTTCTGCCAGGTTGATAGGACTAGAATAATGAGTGAGCTGGGACTCGAGGGCACAGGAGCCAGGGGAAATGTGAGACATTAGGTTGGGTTGCCCCACCGACGATGGGAGAAAGGAGGAGAAATTACTATGCAGTCAGGGGAGAAGGTCAGCCCTGATGGGGAAGAGAGACTCCGTCCACCCCCCAGCCTGGGGCCCTGTTCCTCCGTTCCCTGGGTCCTTTGCCCGTCATTGCCGTGGGCCAGCTAAGGGAACGGTTCTTGACCACCGAATGCTCTCGTCCTGCTCACCCCCACATTTTCCTGAAACTCACAACCGGAAGTCGGGAGCCTCGGGAGGGCCGAGGTCAGCCTGCGATTGGAGCAGGTCGTGTCGAGAAGCCCCTTGAGCTCCTTTCTCAGAACCACACACACGGGGAGGAGGGGAGACGCCTCACGGCCTCGAGGATCTAGAACGAGGAGACAGGGAGCGAGAGAGAACCTTCTGGAGGAGATTGGGCAGCAGCGCCGGGCTGGGCGACCCTGCCCACGGAGGCCGGGGCAGCGGTCACTCCGTCTCCAGCGGCCCAGCCGAAGCGTCCCACAGAGCCCGCCCGCTGTGCGCTCCCGGGTGGTCCCACGCCGGGACACGCTCACCGTCACCTCACAAGCTCCTCCCGTCGCCCTCCTCAGCCTGGGGCCTGCTCAGAGCCATCGGGCTCAGAGGCACGTCCTGCCACAAGTCTAACTCTGGGAGAACAACCCAAGGGGCCGGCAGGAGGGGGGCTGAGGACTCCCCAGGACCTACCGGGCTACAGAGAGCACAGCTCTGGGCGCCTCAGACCCACACTGAATAGGCCCTGAGGGGCCACGGCCCCGAGGACTCCCAAGATCTGATGCAAAGAAGCCACCGGGGCTCTCACCCCTGGCTCCCCCCGGACCACAGGGGACTTGGGTGCGAGAAGGCTAGCTGGACACTCTCAGGCCACCGCTCCTGTGTCTTCCTGTGAGCTCTGAGCCTGGCTGGCAGGGGTGAGGGGGAGATCCCCACCTGCAGTTCGGAGGCCTCACGTCGGAAGGGGCCGGGCTGCTGTGAGGTCGCGCCCTCAGCTGTGCCCGGCAAGCATGGAGGGAACATGGTGCCGCCTACTGCCATCTCAGCTGGACCCGAGACCCCTGACATTTCCACCCTGCCCCCCTCCGGGCCTCATCAGGCCTTTTCGGTGCTTCATCTCCCTCGGGCCCACCCTAAGCCCCTCCCTGCTCACAGGTCCCACCTGCGGGACCCCCGGGGCACGTCCCAGGCAGTTTGTTTTCTCTCTTGGCAGACACTACCCAAAGGGCTGCAAAGGAGCTCACAGACACGAAGCTTTGTGGGGACAGTCCCCCCCACACCGGACACCAGTGCTTGGGGCCCTTCCCCACTTGGGGGCTTGGGACAGGGGTTTCCTTTTCTCGCTGGCGTTTTCCAGGCCCCCCAGAGGGGCACTTCTGCTCTGTCTCTCACTTCTGCTCATACCTGTCTGCCCTTGACTCACCTTGGATTTTGGAGAACTATCCCTCCGTGAGAGATGTCACAAGAATGTAACCTCCCCCCCCTCTGGCCAGCCAGCCACGCTTCGTGCCATCCAGACAGACTCTTGTGGCACATTTGTATTTTTCAGGCAAAAAGAAGTGGATGTTCCATCCGCTTGTTTGTTTTTTTAAGCTTCACAGGGGCCCATTTTCCCAACAGTCGTCTCAATCCTTGCTACTGGCAATGCCAACATGGACATGTGTCCTAAGATGCCCCAGGCTGCACAGAGGTCAGAATTGCCGTGCCCAGGCCATGCCCGTCGGCCCGGAGTTGGAGGCCTCCCACACCTCCACAGGCCCTGCAGGGCAGGGAGCCAGAGGCAGTGATGCAGCTGGAAACTTGCTTTCGAGTCAGGGAAGGGTAAGCAGCTCCAGCGCGTGTGGCCCCCCCAACCTCCCCTCGCTGAGCAGAGCTGCCCGTGCGTGGACACTTCCCGCCCTTAGATGCCACCACCTGTCTGCTTCCGTCACACGTGCCCACAGGAGACAGCCTACTCCCAAGCACAGGAGAGGATTCAGCTCAGGCTCGAACCCAGGGTCGAGCCAAGACTGCCGCACTACAGCTTCTGGGGCCCTGCAGAGATTTGAATGAGCCAATCCCAGGAGTCACCCAAGGTTTAACTCTTTCAGAGAACCCTCCTGAAGGGAAGGATCGCACCCCTTTACAAAGGTGTCTTCTTTGCGGGGGGGGGCTGGGGGGCAGTTGTAGATGCTCAGAGCTTCATCCTGAGGGAACTGGTCCAAGCCAGACCTCCCATGGGGCAGCCTGGTGGAATGGACTTTCATCATCTGGGGGAACGGGGTTATCCAGGATAGGTCTCCCACAGGGAAGCCGGGCAGGAAGGACCCCCATCATGATTTGAGGGTCAAACTAGGACCCCAGTTCAGACTCTTGTGATGTCTCGCCACCCCTCTTGGAACGTGGAGTAGAACCACCGACAGGAGGGACCGAAGGACAAAGGCCGATGGGCAGCTCTGAACGAGACTCGCATTATTCCCCCCACCTGCAGCCAGGGGGAGGGGGGTGTCCTCAACAAAGCCCAGCTGAGCCCCCTCCAGATCCTGCTCATACGAAACAGACCTGCCACACTCGACATATGCGATCATGTTTGGGTTCTGAGCTACAAGAACACACACCGACGTGCCCCCAGACTCCGAAGGAAAATCTGGGGAAGCAAAGGAGCATTGGCACACTCGCACCCTTGCCCCCTCCTGCTGGGGGAAGGACCGAGAAGGTTCGCTGCTGGGCGTGTGGCAGACAGCTGCTCTGAGAACAGCAGAGTTCCAGGCACCTGAACTCTGGGGAGGGGCCGTCCCTTTCCTCGCGTCCCTCACCAGACCCTCGCAACCCAGGAACCAGGGACAGCCACAAGATGTCCCCTTCCAACAGGAGAAACTACTATAACCAGGATAGAGTGGACATGCCAGCCATGCCCCACACGCTCTGGATTGCGGGGGTGGGGGGGGACAGGAGTTCACATCTTCAAGGACTCAGTATTGGCTTCTGAGCACCGTTTCTGCCAGGAGAAGAAGAAATAGATCAGAGGAAGCAAACTGCTCCTTCCTGCAGTAGTGCCAAGAACGAGAGTCACAATGCGAGGAGGGTCTCCCCTAACTCAGGAGAAATCAGAGCACCCGACACATCAGATTGAAGCGTTGCACACGTTTGCCATCTCTCCTTAGAGCCCTTGGAGGAGTTACCAGCTTTCAGGTTTTAATGGCAGCATCACTACAGTTGCCCGTCTTGGCGGGTTGTAGAACCAGGAGACAGAATAGTTCAGGAGCCAGTTGGCTTGGAGTGAGAACCCGGGGGAGGCTGGAGAGGCCAGGTGAGGCCACACATCCTGCCTTGAGTTCAGTTCTAGAGAAGGACTGGCCGTAGAATGGAGGAGACAATAACCTGGTAACTTTGTAGTTCATGGTGATTCAGTGACAAAAATGTTCTCATGAAGCAAGAACACCCACGATCATACCCGCCATTGGAACACCAGCTCTTTGTCTAGGTGACAAGTTTGTGAGCTGGCTAGATTCTTGTGGCACGTTGGTTCTTTCAGAAAGGAAAGCTTCATGTGTGTTTTGTTGTGTGGAGATTAGAACCCCAGGTGTTGGTGTTCTGGTTGGCGTGGCTCCTGAACTGCCCGGACTGTCACCTGTGAGGTCACTCCAGGGCTCCTAGAGGCCATGGCTTCAGAGACTAAGTCCAGTCAATGGACAGATGCCAGGGGCCCAATGCCCCTCAGAGAACAGCCAAGACTCATGATTCACCTTTGGCTGGGCTCAGGGACGTGGCTTGCCTTGGACCCTTCATGGTTGCCTTGGAAACCTTTGAGGATAAGTTTTCTGTTTGGAGAGCTTGAGGATGCAGTGTGTGTCGTCCTGAGTTACCACAAAAACTTTGATCTTTCCTTTCGCCCCCTTTATTGCATGCCCCCTTCATCTCTATATCACCACCACTTGCCTTGAAAAAATTGCTCAATTGACCACCAGTTATCGGTCGGCTTTCATGTCTATGAACTATCAGTCTTAGACTGGGTTCAAATGACCCATTTCCTCCAGGTATTGAAACACAGTGAGATGGTGACTCCCAGGGGGTGGGAGTTACCCCCAGAACCTGGGGCTCAGGAAAGCCTCCCACCAGCTCTGGCTTAAGTTGAGCCTGGATCTCACAGAGACGAGTGCTTATTGTGTCAGCCACCTGCCACGCGGCTCCAGAAACAGTGCTCTCTCCTGCTCTCCAGAGGGTGGAGAGGGCGAGGCAGCCAGAGGCAGCAGCTCCAAATCTGTGCAAACATTCATGGGAATGGCCTTTGGCTGGCCTCCCTCCCCCTGAGCTGACAGGACCCAGGGCTTGCAAGTGGCCACACGTGAGAGCAGTTCTGCCTCTTCATGTCCTTCACACAGATCAGCGTGGGATGTGGCTTTCACTCCGCCAGGGACAGGACCCAACTCACCCAGGAAAATGAAGACTCAGGGATTCGCCGAGGTCTCGCAGGGCACCTAGGCTAATCGGGTCTCCAGGCGCCGGGGCTGAGTTCCACAACTCAATCCCAAGTTCTAAAAGACGACTGCCACATTTGCTACCCATCAGCAGCAGCCCTGATGTGTTTCCGGCATAGGACCTGGCTGGAGTCCCTGCCCTGTCCCCATGTTCCAGGGGCAGCAGCACTGGGGCCACCTGCTTCTCCCGCCACGACAAACCTCTCTTCCCCACGGGCACCTGCGCTGTGTCTGGCATCTGTCGGACCAGTTTGCACACTGAGCAGGTTAAGTTCAGGCCGGCTTAGGAGAGCCCCCGGGCTAAACCTAGGCGTCTGACCTAGAAGGACACGAGGCCCCAGCTAGGATCTACCTTGGCACTCCGCTGTCTCGTTGCTTGCCTAACAAAGATACAGGAGCGGTGAGCGGAGGGAACCGGCCGTATCTCTGGGGAGGGCAAAATTCTCTCCAGCGTGTGATGCTCTGATGCTTCTCCTGGACGCTAAGAGCTTTGGCGGAACAGTAGAATACAAACTGGGGGTAGAAGGAGCACCTGCTCCCCGTGGATTTGATTCTTTTTCTGGTGGGGGAGGTTCAGGAGTGCCTCCGTGGTCAGCAGTGACTGGCTGAGGGAGGTAGGGGCAGGGGGGTCCTCCCAGGAGCACTGGGACTGAGCAGAGGGAGGACTTCCGGGGAAGGCTCACAGCTCCTGTCCACAGGCGCGTCCAAGCAGCTGGAAGGATCCAGCAGCCGGCACAGCCACCCCTGGCAGCTGAGAGGGAAAGTGGTTCTGGGTTTAGGCTGTGTAGGGTCAGGGCGGCTGCACACCTCTCAAAGAGCACTTTTCCTGGAGTCACTTATGCCTCTTCCTGGGGGGAGGGGCACAGTGAGTAGTCAGCGGTGAAGAACACACGACCTTCAGAGCCCACATACTCGACACAGCGGAAAAACGTTTAGGGAGCCCCGTGCCAGGTCGTGTGTATGGGGAGAGGGTCGGGGGGCGGGTGCCTTTTCAGGTGGGGGTTGGTCTGAGCTGTTAGTGGTGCCGGGGGAGAGCAAAGGGGGTCTCGGGGATCAAACTCAAGACCTTACACGAGTTAGGGCTCGAACCTGACCTTTGAGTAAAGAGTGGGGCAGGGACCACTGAGTTACCTGCTGTTGGGGACTGTCTGGCAGGCAGTGGACACAGGCTCCTTGGAAGTCCAGTTTTTGTCCTATCTGAGTTGTAGGAAAGGGACCGTTACATCCTCCCGGGAGCCAGCCAGAGGCCAGTGTGGTGCCGCTTTGCTGAAAATCAGATCCCTCTAAGTTTGAGAGGCACAAAATGACCCCAAGAACTCCCTCCACTGTGCTCAGTGTTCAGGCCCATGCGCTGGTGCCAGCTGGCCAGGAGGTGCCTCAAACAGGAGAATCCAGGTTTCAAAGACCTTGGGTGAGTTAAAGATAAAAGAGAGGAATGGGAGTGTCTCAGGAGCACTGTGATGGGTGTAACCCAATAAACCTATGCTCCCTGTGGCAAGGGAGAAGGGATATACCAACGTTATCCTAAAGTATTTAGAGCTACATTCCGACAGGCAGCATCCCTTCGGCATCTTCCCGTTCCCCTGACTCTGGTGCTTCCTGTGCAGAGTCTGACCCATACCAGGGTTCTCGAATGGGGAAACAAAGATTTTAGGAAGCGTGTGACAGGCCCGAACCAGAACTAAACAGGGGGACCCCGGTTCTGATACTAGAGTCCAGTATCCCAGGAAACCTGGACTCGTTGAAGAGTTGGAGAGTCGTCCTCCTGGGCAAGAATTGAGCTGGAGACTTCTTGGCAGGCCCCCTCGGACGCGGGGGCACTGCTGGGCTCACGGCTAAAGGGCCCTTTCATAATTAATTTTTTTGAATACACAGTTGCCAAGTGGCAAGAGGTGTGGAAGGCACCCGCCGTGTCTGGAGGATGGAGTGAAGGGAACACGTGTTCTTCATGTTCCAGATTGTTCTGCTGAGACCCCGAAGAAAGTTGGGGTGCCGGGGGCTGCTGGGGAGCGTCCGGGTCTCCATCTAACTGGTGGATGGTAGAAATGCCAGATCCCACTCCTAGACCATGTCTGGGTTGATGCTCCAGGGAGCTCCAACGTCTCCAAGAAGGAGACATTTGTGAAGGTTTAATCGAGTCCTTCAAGCAACAATGATGGGAGTGCAGATACGTTGGGGTCTCAGCAGCCAGTCTGAGACCCTGGCCAAATCCCCTGCCCTTAGAGACAGAAACAGGCTCTCTTCAAACAGGGCCCTAAGGCCCTGTGCCAGCACTCCACCCAGGAAGGCTCCCTGGTTGAAGAGATAGTGGGATGAAACTTGAAAGTGACCACTTGTCTAAGCTAAGCATACCTGGCCTTGGAAGGAGGGAACATAAATCATCCATTAACATCTGTAAAGGGCCTAGCAAAATGTTTACTTCAGGGGCTGGAGCGATAGCACAGCGGGTAGGGCGTTTGCCTTGCACGCGGCCGACCCAGGTTCGAATCCCAGCATCCCATATGGTCCCCTGAGCACGGCCAGGGGTGATCCCTGAGTGAATGAGCCAGGAGTAACCCCTGTGCATCGCCAGGTGTGACCGAAAAAGCAAAAAAAAAAAAGAAATGTTTACTTCAGAGCTGATAACCAGGTGTTCATAATGCCCACTCCTCCCTTTAAAGTTTCTTCTTTAAATATTGGCGTGTGAGCTTAATAAAATCGAGAGTTACTTGACCTCCAACTCTCCCCCCTCTGTGTGGTTCTTTCTCGGTGGCGGCGGTAGGGTGGCCGCGGTGCACAGGGGGGCAGGGCAGAGGCTTCTTCCCTTCCCACTCCCTCTCCTATAGGGAGTAAGTCCTGTGGCTGGGGGATCATACTCCAGTTTGCCGGGGTCTAATGGCCAGGACCCTGACATCTGGTGCCACGAACAGGGACGGTGTGGACGTGGACAGCAAGGACATCGCTGGAGCAAGGTATGATCCCCTGACCACCCCGAATCCATGCAGTAAAATAGGCGACTGCATGGAGAAACCAGGCTGGGAATTCAGGAAGGGGAATGCAACTGGAGCTAAAGCTCTGCCCCCTGATAGTAAGGCAGGCTATCAGAAGAGTCCTCCTCGGGACAGGACTGTTTCAGTCAATTCTCACTTTGTTTTCGCTTCTCCCCCTGCCTATGGGGTGCCTAGCATCTGTTCTGTATTGTCTCATTCTTGCTGTGTATTTTCAAAAGGCCAGCAGCAACCGCCTTTCTCCCCGCGGGCACGGGTCGAGCACTTAAATGCCACAGGGCGCTCGCCGCTAGAAAAGACACCCGTGATAGGATGAGGGGGTCACAGCCTCGGGTTCCAGATAAACTCGAGTCCCCCGAAGAAGAAAAACTGTGCAATGGGCAGGAACTCGTAAATAAGCATTCCATCCGTCACCTTTTATTGCGGGCGCTGCTGAGTCTCTCTCCTCCGTATTCTTTCCTTTGCCTCAGTGGTCTCCTAGAGGGGCCATCATCTATCCTGACCTTTTTGACACTACTAGATCCCCTAACATCATGGGCAACTCCATTCAGAAGGTGCATCACCCGGCTCTGAAAGCCCTATGTTATCTGCTAAAGAGTCGGGGGCTAGAATTCTCTGAAGATAGGGCAGCTAAGATCTGGGGCACTATCCTTGAGGTGGCTCCGTGGGTTCCCACTGGGGACCTCTTCTCCTGGGACACCTGGATCAGGTAGAAAAGCTTGTTAGGGGACAGACAGAAAAAACAGGTAAAAGTCCCCCACCAGGTTTGCATGCAACAGTAGCAGATCTAAAAGCATGCTTCCGGGAGTGGCCTGGAGAGTGAGCTTATCCAGATACTAAACAAGCAGCTGTCTCAGGGCCGCCCCTTACTGATCAGGACATAGAAGATGAGATAGCTGAAGAAATTCTTGGGGGAGATAGACCTGAACCTGTTCACCCCACTGCCCCTCCAGAAGGAGCTTCTACTCCCTTTTTCAACCCAAGACTGGAGAAGGACTATTGGAAACCCCTCTGGGCCTTCCCGGTTCAACCTGGGGAGAGCCTGGCCTGCATTGGGGCGCTTTCTTTAAGGAAGAATGCCGCATGCAGGCAGACCGCAATGCTGCTGCTCAACCCCCCATCCCCATAACATACAGGCAGCAGATCAGTGGAGTGCAGGCTCCCAACAGGCAGCCATCCCGGACCTTATCAAGATCAGGTTTGAGCCTTGGCGTTATCAGCCTGGAGGCAGCTTGAGGAAGCCCCTCTGAGGCTCCCCGGGGTGGAATGCAACAAACTACAGAGCATAGGGCCGCTTGTACGGGCATGAAAACCATCCCCATAGATAAATGGATATGTGCTACCCAAGATTCTGGGTCCCCTACGCAGACCCAGGTTCTACCTGCAACCTTGAAGAATCAGAATAAACTACAGAAGGGGCAACCCCCAGGCTTGTCAATAAAAGGGGGAAAAGAGACCAATGTGCATGTTAGCATCCCCATTGTCAGCGGGGCACCACCAAAGATACCCATACTGCTGGCGGCAAGGAGTTCAAAGGACAGCTAGACTCAGCCGCAGATAGAACTATGATTAGAATTGAGGAGCCCCTTCCAGAATGGAAAGAAGTGTGTCACTAAGGCAGCCTATCCCCATGTCTGATAAGAAGATACTAGTTCCCTGCCTCAAACTAGTCTTGGCCAAGAAAGAAAAATGCTAGCATCTGACCACCTTAGGTTTCAACAACTTTGAAAAGGTTTTGCCGGCTTATATCAACAAAAGCACTTTTTTGATCCATTTCTAACAAGCAGGAAACTGGCTGATCAGGCTGGGAAACGGGGGAGCAATATTCCCAATCGGCCGACAGGGCTCACTTTGCCCTGGGGAATGCTCCCTCCTTTCTCAGTCTGTCAGTTTTCTCCCTGCCATTTTTGAAGGATCAGATCGATCAATCAACTGCAGATGTGTGCACATGTACATGTAGTGCTTTTAGTCAGTTTATTGTCCATCTGTCTGTCTGTCTGTGGAACACTCGAGTGTTAGAGTTAGTTTAAAGTCAGCAATTTTTAGACCTGGGCAAATAAAATCAAGGTGAAGAGGAGGGCAGGTTAAGAGTTAAATTTGCCTTTGTAACTGTTTGACTGCTTTGAAAGATATTTTCTTCCTGACCTTCCGCTGGGCAGGAAACTGTCACCAAATGGGCCAACAAACTGCCCTAGGAACTCTAAACAAACACTTGAAGAGAAATAGTTAACAGTCAACAAATGTTTAGATATGCAAATTAAGTGACCTATCTGTGATCCCCTTTGATCTATAGGCGTGATTTCCCTTTGATGTTGCAATATGTGTGATTTTCCCTTCTCCCCCAAAAGGGTATAAATACAGCCTGCTTTTTGGAGCTCGGGACCTTCGGTTATGCCACGCTATTGAGGCACAATTGAAGGTCCCAATATAGCTATATTGGCTTAAATAAACCCCATGCATTTGCAGAAAGAGTTGTCTTGGTTGTGTTCTTTTGTCTTTCTGAGCCTCCCCCCCCACCCCCCCCCCACCCCGGGCAGAGATCTGCCGCCCCTAACAAAGGGAGGTCAGAGTGATATGAAGCCCAGCAATTTAAAAGATCTAGGTATCTTTGGAACTTGTTAGATCAGGAATAAACAAAGATTTCTAATCAGAATGTGGCACCTACAAAGAAATTAAAATTTTCAATCTAAATTTCTTATTGGAAGAACATTAATAGTTGAAATTATTTTGAATTCCAGTATCTGTACTATCTAAGAAAAGCTACAGAATTAGAGCCAGAAACTAAAGTGAAATAAGAGTTCAGAGAACACAAGGCTTTATCCTACAAGCCTCAGCCAATTTAATAATAATAATAGGCCATTTTATAAAGAGGTACAGAAGACATTAAAATTAAGTTTCTTCATGTTTTCATAAACAGTGGCTGTTCAAGTATTTTCTTACGCTAATACCAAAGTTTGGTAAGAACCAAAGGCCTTTTTCTGTGTCTGAAAGCATGTTTGTATTATTGTAAAGTATCTGGTATAGAAAATTCATGATTTGAAATAACTAAGGCAGAAGAACTATTGTCTAAATGTGTATATTTGTTTGCATCTGAATGGGATTGTTAGAACAACTGACCCAGGGGCATCTCAGGCAGTCTATTAGCCCCTGGAACAGACCTGTGTTTGTCATCCAAAAAGCCTCAGGGAAGTGGAGAATGCTTCTGGACCTTAGGAAGGTAAATGAGCAAATGAGAATCTAGGGGACTCCTTTGAGGGGAATGCCTTGGATCCCTGCCATCGATTGTAGCCTTTTCCTAATTGTTCTTGATATAAAAGACTGCTTTTTTTTTTCCATCCCCCTACACCCAATTGATTGTGAAAAACTTGCCTTCTCAATCCCCAGCACCAATTTTTCAGGCCCAGATGAGAGATATGGACAGTACTGCCCCAAGGTATGGCAAATAGCCCCTCTTTTTGCCAACAGTATGTAGCATCTTTATTGACACCCATACAAGAAATGACTAATGTAATTCTTTATATTTATATGAATGATGTTATAATAGGGAGCCCCAACCAGGCTGTTGTCAGCCAGGCATATCAGAAACTCCAGGGGCTCTTGAAAGAAGGTTTAGACATCGCCCCTGATAAAGTTCAAAAGTTGGCACCTTTTTCCATCCTTGGCACTACCCTCTGGCTCGACCATGCCACCCCTCTAAAACCCCAGCTCAGTGTACAGGAAGCCTATTCTCTCCCTGGGTTGCAAAGACTCTTAGGAGAGATTAACTGGCTCCAGGCGTGGATCCCAATCTCCTCAGGACAGCTTGCCCCCTTGTCCTCAGCACTGAGGGGACGAGAGCTGGCAGATGTTATTGAACTAGGGCCTGCGGAAAGAGCTGCGCTAGGAGAAGTTCAGAGGGCTTTAAACAGGGCTTCTCTGAGCAGGTTTGACTCCAAAAGAACTGGAGCTCTGGATAATAGCAGGCAAAGGAACTCTGTTAGCAGTAATCATCCAGGAAGGAGACCCCCTCCAGTGGGTACACCTGTCACTTGGGGGATGTCCCAGAGTTTATTCCCCTAGGGATCAGATGGCTGACCTCATCCAACGAGGCAGGGACCTAGCACCCCGGCATTATGCCCAAGAGCCACATACAATCATCGATTGTCACTATAGGCCATATAAATGGGTGTCCGCCTTTTCCCTCCTAGATTGGAAAGAACCTATTTTATTTCAAAATAAACCCATTAAGGGTGGTACAGAAGTGTACACTGATGGCGGGCAGAGAGGAACAGCTGTTATCATTAGAGGGGCTGAGGTTATCTCTTACATGAGTGCACTGCTCAGCACAATTCAAAGAGCTCTCCGCTATGGTCATAGCCTTACAGAAAAGTTCTACAGCCTAATAATTTGTTTACAGGTTCTTTAAAACCAGCTTTTAAAACAAAAAGGGGGAGCCAGCCCCCACCAGCAGTTAGGACTTGCACTCTTCACATTAAATATATTAAATTTTTCAAAAGTATGCCTTTTTACCGGCACTGGCAACTAAAAATTTTAGAGCTACTTAGCAAAGGGCTATAAGGGGTTAATTTCAGATGTCAGCCCTATAGTCTGAAGCCACAGCATTCCCAGCTCAGCCAGCCCTGCCTCAGTTGAAGACTGTATTTCAGACCCTCCCTAACCTCAACAGTAAATTCTAATCACACTTTCGCCCAGCAGATAAGATTTGCTAATCTAGTTTGTTAACTCTTCTTCCAGGTATCTGGTTCTTGCAACTTTGTAAATGAGAAAGGGCTTGGGAAACAATTGATTCTTATATTTGCATTAAAATCTGACAAACACACAAAAAAGAAATAGTGGGAAACCTCCTTGTAGGGGGAAAAGTCTATGCTTATATTTTGACAGATAACACCTACTAATGTACTCTGGGTCCTGCTGTGGCTTCATCTGGAGTAAACTTCATCCTCCTGGTACAGACCTCAAACCACCTGAGTCTCCACAACCCTCCAAACTTCAACCTCAAAAAGATCTCAGCTGGAAATCACAAGGAAATCTGAGGAAGAGTCAGCGACAAAGGACCCCCATAGGGAAGCACAGGCTGAATTGGCCTGAGGACTTAGTCTGGGATTTACGGTACCAACCTAATCCTGAACCTCAGAATTTTGTACACAAGTGTAAAATCCTTACTGTTTCATGGTAATCTATGAGTGTTTTAATCCTTAAAAAGTGTTTTTCTAGAAATTATAAATCTAAAAATGTCTCCAGGTTAATACATGTTGTAAGAACTTTAGTTGTGAGCATCTTTCAATCTATAAGAACAGATATAATGTTTGTGACTTCAGAGTAGTTTTGCCATGTTAAATAAGATGATTGTCAACTTGTGTCCAAACTTGTGATATCATTTTGTACCAGTTTCAGTGAGTTTAAACTTGTGGGATGACTACAGATGTCTTAAGTCAGAAAGATAATGTAGGGAGATATCATCAGTGAAAAGTAGAAAAGCAAAGTGTAGTTGGCTTTGAAATGGAAAAGTTATAGGACATAATGGATGTAAAGGAAGTTTGAGGTTGTGTTTTGAGGAAAAGAAACTGTAATCAATCCATATTGTTGTAAAAACTCTTTAAAGTATATCTGCAGAATTGTTCTAGTATCCAGACTCCTGTTACAGTGCTCTTGGATCATTGCCCTGAATCCTTTACTATAAAGGAGACTCTTTACTCCCACAGGTAACCCATCAGCCCATTCAGAAGAGGGAGGTGATATCCACTCTAACCATAGCCACGCTGTTTGGAATTGGACTGGCAGGAGCCAGGACCGGTATCGCTTCACTCGCGACCCAGTAGAGTGGATTCTCATCCCTCAGAGTGGCCATCAATGAAGACTTGAAGACGAGACCTCCATCAGTCATCTTGAGAATCCTGACGTCTCTGTCAGAAGTGGTGTTGCAGAACAGGAGAGGACTGTACTTATTAATGTTGCAGCAGGGGGGGTTGTGCGCCGCACTAGGGGAAGAGTGTTGTTTTTATGCTGACCACACTGG
Organism: Sorex araneus; assembly: GCF_027595985.1. Classification (NCBI taxonomy): domain Eukaryota; kingdom Metazoa; phylum Chordata; class Mammalia; order Eulipotyphla; family Soricidae; genus Sorex; species Sorex araneus. The sequence goes on from NC_073312.1 coordinate 120,645, forward strand.
AGTTGTACGTGATTCTATGGCTAAGCTGAGAGGTGGGTTAGCTAAGTAAAAGAGGGAGCGTGAGGCACAAGAGGGATGGTTTGAGAGATGGTTTAGCATGTCACTTTGGCTTACCACAGTTGTGTCTGCCCTGTTGGGCCGGTCATTTTGCTATTGTTACTTGTAACACTTGGACCATGTATTGTAAACCGCCTTGTTCAGATGATAAGAACCCAAATTGGGGCCGTGGTGATGCTCAGCCATGCAATACATAAACTTGCAGACCCTCGACCAGGAGATGCGGCCTGGGTGCATGTGGCCATGGAAGGAGTGCGTGAGTGTGCCACTTAGCCACCACTTGGGGAACGCTGGGTCGGAGAGCCAGAGACGGGTAAGACCTCAGAGGAGGCAACCTAAGACAGGCCCGACCCCTATGGCCCCAGCGTGAGGCTGTCGGGTGGCCCCCGGCAGCTGGCTTTTATAAAACAAAAAGGGGGAGATGTTGGGGTCTCAGCAGCCAGTCTGAGACCCTGGCCAAATCCCCTGCCCTTAGAGACAGAAACAGGCTCTCTTCAAACAGGGCCCTAAGGCCCTGTGCCAGCACTCCACCCAGAAAGGCTCCCTGGTCGAGGAGATAGTGGGATGAAACTTGAAAGTCACCGCTTGTCTGAGCTAAGCATACCCGGCCTTGGAAGGAGGGAACATAAATCATCCATTAACATTTGTAAAGGGCCTAGCAAAATGTTTATTTCGGAGCTGATAACCAGGTGTTCATAATGCCCACTCCTCCCTAAATTTTTTTCTTTAAATATTGGTGTGTGAGCTTAATAAAATCGAGAGTTACTTGACCTCCAACTCTCGACCCTCTTCGTGGTTCTTTCTCGGTGGCGGCGGTAGGGTGGCCGCGGTGCGCAGGGGGGCAGGGCAGAGGCTTCTTCCCTTCCCACTCCCTCTCCTATGGGGAGTAAGTCCTGTGGCTGGGGGATCATATTCCAGTTTGCTGGGGTCTAATGGCCAGGACCCTGACACAGATAATCCCGAGTTTAGAGAACAGGGTTCTGACAGATACACTTAGCCCACCGGCCACCCACCGTCAGATTTACCCCAGCTCCCACATTTTCATGGTCAGCATGCATGTTCCAGGTGCTCAGGGCTCATGGCCACGTCGGGGGTCATCTGAGAACCCACAGACTGAGATGGAGTGGTCCTGAGCGCGGGCAGAGCCTTGGCCGGAAGCCCGACATGCACATCCCTAAGAATCACATTTTCAAGTGAGCCCAAATGAAGATCAGTTGGTACCTTGTCAGAGCTTACATCGCTGACCAGAGATCATGGGGTCCCCTCACTCTAGCCCCAACTATTTTTTAAAAAATTTTTTCACTTGAAATATTTTATTTTTATTGTAAAAAAATAAAAAATAGGGGCTGGAGCGATAGCACAGCGGGTAGGGCGTTTGCCTTGCACGCGGCCGACCCGGGTTCGAATCCCAGCATCCCATATGGTCCCCTGAGCACCGCCAGGGGTGATTCCTGAGTGCATGAGCCAGGAGTGACCCCTGTGCATCGCCGGGTGTGACCCAAAAAAAAAAAAAAAAGCAAAAAAAAATAAAATAAAAAATAATACAAGGAAGATACCTTATAATCTACTTTCCCTCTGGGAGAAACTGGCAAGCTACCAAGAGTTTTCTGCCCACCTGGGAGAGCCTCGCAAGCTTCCCATGGTGTGTTCATATGCCAAAGCCAGTAACAAGCTGGGTCTCATTCCCCTGACCCTGAAAGAGCCTCCAATGCAGCATCATCGGGAAGACTGAGTAGAGAGAGGCTTCTAAAATCTCAGGGATAGGACGAATGGAGAGGTTGCTGAGACTGCTCGAGAAATTTGATGATCAACGGGATGATGATGATTTTTTATTGAGTCACCGTGAGCTGTAGTGACAGAGCTTTCATGTTTGAGTTTCAGTCATGCAATGATGGAACACCCATCCCTCCACCAGTGGCCATTCCCCACCACTAATGTCCCCAGTAACCCTCCTTGCTTCCCAACCTCTATGGCAGACAATCTCCTCACTCTCTCTCTACTTATGTAGCCCCAATTCTTTCGACCTCCAAAGTCCTTGCACACTGGGCCTTCGAGGGACGGAGCAAGAGCTTTTGACTTGGAACCTCTGAATCACCCCAAAGTGGGCATTTTCTGGAGCGTGTGTGTCAGAGGCCTGAAGCTTAAGAGAATCCCTCGACTCATTTGTGTGTCTTTCCAGGTGCCAGGGACAGTGTAGCTGTCCCCCAATGGCATTTCTCCTCTACCTCTCTTTCCCTTTTTAAGGCAGACAGTCCTAGTTTATCTTGCACCTCCAGTAAGACCCCCGACACCCCCAGCCCCCTCGAGCGCAAAGCTCGAACCATTCTCAAGTGCCTGAGTGTTTAAGCTTTGTAGTGGATGCTGCTGTTTCCGGGGTCATAGCTGAAGCCCCCTGGTCTAAGGTCTCCCCTGAGCCACATGTGGCCATCATTCCCTGTCCCAGGGCTCAAGGTCAGACGCTCCTGGTGGTAGGTGCTCAGCACTTGAGGTCTGCTGGTCTTGTCTTCTAACCATCAGTATTGGGACTCAGCGGCTCGTGCTCCTGGGTGAAGGGTCGCAGTCCCGTCTGTGAGAACTGGGGGACAGCGGGGGAAGGCTGTAGCTTCCAGCTACTCGTCACTGAAACCCAGTCCCACACAAGAGTCCAGATGAGAAATGCGCCTCGACATGCCTCGCAAAGCAAGTTGTCTGGGACGCTTGGATTTTCTTGTGAGGTCAGTCGAGCTCTCTTGGGCCAACTCTGACTCAGGCACGCCTGTAAACACGCTGGATCTTAGGATATCCTCATCCAGCGTTTGTCTTTGGTAGGGGCTGAGGGATGTCGCCCTCAATGGATACTTTCTGTTTTATCCATGAAGCCTCCACCATGGGTCTCCTGGCCCCCATGTTGAGGTAAGACTCTGGTAGGCATCCTGGTTGGTTTCAACACACACACACACACACACACACACACACACACACACACACACACTTCTGTGGGCATTCCAAGGATCACATTTGGAAAGGAGGGCTGGACAGATCACAAGAGCTCCCTGTGATTAATTCTAGGACACAGCATACAGGGACAGGCGAGCGTTTGTTTAGTTCTGACTTGGATGTTTCCCTTTAAGTTTCAAAGCCCAAAGAATCTAAACCCTGCTCCCTTGCCACCCCAAAATGTCAGCCCAAGAAGCAAAGACAACTGCCCCTAGAGGAACGTGTCTCAAGCATCCCTCAGAGCTTTGTCCCCGTTCCTGCAGCAGCCAATCTCCCCCACGGTCCTTGGACCAGCGTTTCCCCTTGGCCAAGGGGTGAAGGACACGATTCAGAACTTTCTTCCCAGCGGAGGATGACCCCTGAACAGACCCTCACTCCTGGCAGGGTATCTGGGAAGACGTCAGGGAAGCAAGGTCAAATAAGAGCAGCAGCTTCCTTGGAGTCAGAGGAATTCAGCAGAATTTCACAGCTATGGCCAAGGAAGCACAGGGCTGAGGACCCCAACACCCAGGCCACGGTGGCCAAAGTCACTCTCTACTGGAGGGCCAACTTTGGGGGTCACAGAGCAGAAACTGGTGGGGACTGGGCAGAGCAGTCCGCCCCGATTGTTCCTTCTCTGGGGTTGAGTGGGTCACATGCCAACTCTACCCGCCCAGCTTGCTGGGCTCGGATGCAGGTCTCACACTCCTTGAAGATGTGTTAGGAGCGAAACGGGGCTAAGGACTGAGAGGGGGAAGTCAGAGGAAGAATTTTGACCCACTTCTACTTTTTTTCATTCCTCCTTCCCAACTCAAGGTGCTAAGGGTGATGGAAAGGGGAGCTCCTGTCCCGAGGAGCTAGAACGTGTCACGCCAACCTCTAACGTGAGGCCTGATGCTCAACTACAGCCACAGACCACCCCTGTGCTTCTAAGATGCCAACTGCAGCCAGTGAGGCTCCCGGGGGGACCTCAAGGAGGGGTAGGGGGTCTCCTGCCAGAAAAATCCAAAGTCTGGGAGCCTGGGAAATGCAACCTGCCCCACTTCAGAAAGAACCGCACCCTCTTGATTGCTTCTGGTCATGAGACAGGCTGCCCATCTGAGGTTCTAAGTTTGGGTCTGGGGCTTGGGGGATCGGAGGGCAGGAGTCGGGCTGGAGCTCAAGAGCATCAGGGACTGTGAAAGGGCAGCGGCCCCCGGGAGAGCCATCTAAGAACCAGCCCAATGCAGGTTCAAATGTCTCTGGAAGGGCTGCCGCATCTGCTGAGTTCAAGGTACAGCCGATCCCTCCAACTCTCAGAAGCTTGAGCGTCAGGTCCCGGGGCGGGTGGCCAGGATTTGGGCGAAGGCTTCTCTCCACTGCAGAAGACACGGAGGAGGCGGACTTCAGCGCTCGCAGGCTGAGGTGAGCACGCACATGGAGAGGGGACTGGAGCGGCTCTCTGTCCAGGCTGTCCTGAGACGGGGGTCTAGGACGTGAACTTCTGAGACCTCTGCTCCAGCTTCCCCAGTGCCCGAGTCAAGAACGTCAACTTCAGAGCCAGGAGAGAAGGCGGTGGTGCTTGGGGCCTCTTTGGGGGTGCAGCCTCTGGAGGGCACCTTTCACCAACGGTCTCCAGCTTAGCCGCCTGCTGGTCTACAGCTGGCAGCGTGCCGACACTTGCACCGGCGACCAAGCAATGCGGAGATTTGTAAGAGCAGCTTCCCACTGGGAAACCCACCTCCCAGGGGTCTCAAACACGCATGCGGAGGTCGGGGGGATGCACGTCTCAGCTGCGCAACCGTGCCTGGCCCGCCATCCCCCAGCCTCACTGAGCCCCGAAACCCTGGATCATGGCCCGGTTTCAACTTCTGCCCATGCTGGTGTTTGCTCAGGTACCAACTCTGCTTAACACACCTCGGGCCCCTGCTGGCAACCCGCAGGCCTTGCTGTGGCCCCAGGCTGGCTCTCCTAATCCCCGGCCCTCCTGAGCAATCTCCACGAGGCAGAAGTGGCCTTTGGGATCAGTTGAGTCAAGAGCACCAGACACAGCCCAGACCACCCATGCCGCCGTGTTCGCCCCCGGCAACCACCAAGTGTCAGGAGTGAAGCAAAAGGGGAGGAGCCCAGCCGTGCTGGTGGGTGGGGACAGAAGTCCAGGCTACCAGAACTCTCTTCGCTGGTTCATGAGGACCCTCTCTTGAGTTTGGGAACTTCCTGCTGCTTTCTTCCATCCAAGGTGGAAGCCACGAGGGCTCATTCCAACAGAAAAGGTGCTAAAGAACACAATAGCTAGACATGCCGGAAGGTCAAGTCCGTGACCTCCAAGACAAGGTGCGTGAGAGTTGAGAAGGCCTAGAAAAGAGCTTTTTCAAGGGCCATGGAATTCCCACAGGAAGGAGCTAGTAAGAATGTCTGGTCTCCGGCAGCTTCTGCGGGAAGCTTGAGAGAAAAGCCAGCAGCCCCGGGGGTCTGGCGCAAGTCGCTCCCACCGGAAGAGGCGGGGTGTCTCCTGCACCAAGCGGGGTCTCCTTGGGAAGAATCTGACTTCCCCTGGCGGGGGTGCCAGTCCTGCTCTGTCCCTGCTCGTGGAAAGGGACCGTCCGATGAGGTCTCCGTAGCAGCAAAAGCCCAAGATGAGCGTGGACCGTGCTGGGCCTCGTCCTAAGGCAAAGTCACCCAGAAAGGAGCTGGAGTCGGGGGGGGGGGGCAAACAGAGCTCAGAGAGGCTCCAGCAGGACAGAGCACAAGTGGGGTAATAAACCCGGGGCAGATGCATTTCCGGGTCAGGGTCTGCCTCGAGAACCACAGGCAAGAGAGGGAAGGGGAGATGGCAGGGGCAGTGAACACCCACCATCAGCCAAGGATGGAAGCGTCTGCCGCCCGCCCGGGAGAGCTGAGCTCATCAGCGACCAACCTGCACTTCCCCCAAAGCTTCGAGAAGCCCCCAGCCTGCGTCTGAGGAGGGGTTGACGGCAGGTGCAGGAGAGCTCAGAGGGAGGCAGAGTTTGAACCGAGCCCAGAGGAAGCTTTGGTGAGGTGCCACCTTCCAGGCAAGTGCAAATGCTCGGAGAAGACCAGGGTGGCCCCAACAGGTTGCTCGGTGGCACACAATGAAGGAGACCCCAGATGGCCTTGGCCTTGGCAAACAGGACCCTAGAAAGCTTGGACAGGGGGGTGTCTGGACTCTGTTGCTTATTCCAGCATAAGCCCAACTTGGTTGTTCGTTGCTGCTCAGCTGTGAAGACCACCCACAGGAACTGGCCTGTCCCCATAGCTGGAGCCCCTCCTTCCTGGTGTTCTGCACACGTGGTAGGTGGAGGGTGCATGTGTGTGTGTGTATGGGGAAGGGGGTTTGTTAGTGCCTCTGAACACAAGGCAGATAATAAGGGCAACCCGGCAGAGTTGGCAGCTGAGAGCAATGTGCAGAACCAAGGCCTTGGGTCTTTGGTAGTTGAAGCTCCCAGACCTAGTCATCTACATGGGACCGATGAGTCCTGTTTTCAAGAACCATTGCTGGATCAAAGAAGCCTTTGAGAGAGACCCTAACACCTTTAGTTCCAGCTAGCGAGGGCCCGAGCCAAGCGACGGCGGAGTTCAAGAGCTATGACCTGAAGCTGACTGCTCATGCCAGGACGGGTGGCTGAGCTGCCTCCAGCCTGGATTACACCAAGCTAGGAAACAGACTGGATTCCTCGGGACGTCAAAAGACCACATGGCTGCCCACCAACGAGATGGTCAGACTTCTTCGTTAAAACCCTGAATGAACGGTTTGAGGCTCTTCCTGTTCCTGGAGCGAGCAGATATCACTGGGCTACACTAGCACGCGACAGGGATGAGTGGAGACATTACTGGCGCCCTCTCGAGCAAATTAGAGATCAATGGGAAGACAAGTGAAGGAAACTTCAATTCCCGAAGCTAGGACCACCCCCTCTGAGAGAGTTGTTGCCCCCCAGTGAGTGAAGGCAGCCCTGCCACGAGAGATCACGTGGAAAAGTCAAATGGGTCAAGTGAGCCGCCACGAGCAACTTCCCAACCCTCGGGGAAGGGGGGTCTCTGAGGACCTCTAGAGACCCAACAGCTTAAGAACAGCAGCGTGCCCCCCGGGAAGATTTCTCAAGCCCCGTTCTTCAAGAGTAAGCTGCAGGAACGGCCGTTCCAGCCCAGATGCCCGAGTCCAGTGTGGACTCAGGAGGTCAACACACCTCCGGGAAAGGCTCTTGGGCTTCAGGGTCCCTGTGGTGGCAGCCATGGAGGACAGGCCCGGGCTCACAGTTGCTACTCTTTGGGTTTCGGCACAGTCTGTGCTTCTGCGCCCCCTAGATCACCTACAGCTGGGTGGCTGGTGGGAGGGACAGGCTTGGGAGAAAGGTGACCTTGGGCAGGTCCTACTTCTCTCCTGGACTGTGTGACAGGGTGACCCGCGGCTCCCCCGGACTGGCAGGACGGACGGGAGGGCAGCAGGAAACAGTTTCCATTGGGCTCATGGCCCAGGAAGAGGCGGGACCCAGGTGTTTCCCGGAGCGACCTCCAGGAGGATTTTGGGGTCAAGTGTGAGCAGGAAAGAGCCAGCCAACCCCCTTTCTTCTAAGAGGAGGTCCCAGACAGAAGGCAAGTCAGAGACCCCCGCGCAGTCTGCAGTGCTCGCGGTGGCCCAGACAAACTCACAAACACTTCTCTTGATCTCCTAGTGATGTCGGTGGGCCCCACGGGTGACTTTCGTGAAGCGGGGAGGAGAAAGACGGTCACTTTCTCTCCAACCGCCTCAAACACCCGGGACCCAGGGTTACTGGGTTCTTGTCTCGCTCGCGGAAAAGAATTTCAGGAGTAGACAAGCAGTGAAGTAAATAGATTTTATTTAGAAGGTCTTAGGGAAGGGGGAAAGGATAAGTGGAAAAGAAAAACCAGTAGGAGTAACGCGCTCAAGGGAGAACGAGGGCTTCTCCAAGGGTGGAGGAAGCTCTACACACATCCTAGCACTGGACACGAAAGCATGAAAGTACACATCTCAAGGGGGGAGATGCGGGCGACACATGTGCTCGGCCACATGGCACAAGCAGCACATGGGCTCAGGCAGCATATGCGCGCCCTTCCTTTGTTCAAGGTGGCCTTTATAGGGTTTCTTCAACCTGCCCCCACGTGGGGGCTTCTTCCCAGGTAAAAGTCCGTTGCTAAGGAGGTTACCAGGGAGGTTGGGAGTGGTGATGGCCTTCTTTGGGGAACCCCCTGGGGAGGGGTCTGTTGTCCTCAGGGTCTGCTGATGGTTTCTTCCGGGTCTTTTGTTTTCTTGAATCTGCACATCTTAAGAGTCCCCTTCCCAGAGACTCTGTTAAATCTCAATTTTCATTGCCAAGGGCCTTTCCCTATCTACCTGCCTACATCACTAGGAAAGTGCCAAAGAATCTGAGCACCCTGGGGTCCAGACACCTGTCTTGGGAGATGGCAGGAGGAGGAGGAGTCCTGGGGGGGTGGGTTCTGGATGCACAGCCAGAGTCTCCAGGTAAGGATTCTAGAAGCATCCTCAAGCCAACCACTCTGGCCCTGGCCTCAGAGATGACCTGTCCATGCAGATCAGATCAGCTTTGACCTCTGAGTCCATCTCTGCCTGGTGAGCGGATGCAAATGACTTTGCTTCTCTTCTCTGGATCTCGGGTCCCCCGCAGCCCCTCACAGCGACGACACCAAGACTTCTCTGGCCCTGCCCACCCCTCTCTCCTGGACCCCAGGGATGGAGCCACTAGTGAGTCCCAATAGAGGCGCCGACTGTCCTCCCTGCCATGCCCCAAGAGTCCTCTCCCCCGAAGGGCTGTCGTCATTAAGGCTGGACCCGAGAGCTGACCCTTGTCTCCTTACCCGAGCAATGACCGGCTGTGCTCAGGTCCCCTCAGAGGCCCCGAAGCTAATTGACGGTGAGGCCGGAAGCTTCATTCTTGGCAAAGAAGAGAAATGCAATATGAGGAGCAGCTGAGAAAAACGGGAGTCCAGAGCTTCCCCAGTGTTGGAATATTTCCCCTTTTCCAGCTGCCTTCTGGAGTTTTGTCACAGAAACCTTTTGTCACAGAAACCTAGCTGATCTTTGACCCCCGCAGATCTAAGGTGCTAGCCAGGCTTGATTTGACATTGTAGATTCCAGGCTGCAGCCCAGCCTGGTCTTTGGGATGTAAATCCGAGTGCTTTCAGCCCAAAGAAGGCTTCGGTTTTGGTTTTGTATCTTCTTTCCGGGGGGCCTAGATTAAGGGCCTGCAGATACAAGAGAATTAATTATGTTGCCTCAATGTTCTTCCTGTAAGATCTTTTGGTGCTTTTGGTGACGTCAATGTATTGCGCCCTTTGGAAGGGCCATGATCAATAAAAGGGGTTTGGAGAGAAGGCGAGGGGGTGGAAAGTGTATAGAGGGCGGAAAGGTGTAGAGAGGTCGGGGAGAGTGTATAGAGAGAAGATTGGAATAAACTGCAAGTGAGACCAACCATCATGGCTTCGTTCCTTCCTTCGCCTGCCACATCTTCGCCATCAACCTCCCTGGGGTGGGGGAAGTGGCCGGAGGCTACCGAACTCGGGTGGCGGGAGAGACAGCTGCTGCCCTAGGCCCTGTGCCTGGCTCGGTGCGGTGAGGCGTCCCTTCCCTCGCCCGCGCCTTTTCTTTTTATTTTTATACACCCCAGGGCTGTCTCACGGCTGCTTTGGGCCTCGCTCCGTGTAGGGATGAGGCCTCACCCGTCTGACCGCAGTGGGCACGGAAACGTTTGGGCGCCTAGTGGATTGCCGCCAAGATCAGCATCTCTTCCTTCAACTGATAGCCCGGGGGCTTGAGCACTCTTACTCTGTGGGGCATCCCTCAGGGGAGGGGCTGCGGTCTGCTCCTTCTCTGCACTCAGCTGCTGCCAGCTGCCCAGCGGGGGTCCCGACAGCGAAGGGGAAGGAAGGGGAAAGCGGGCACATTTATAGGCTTCATCTGGAAATACAGGGTCCGGGCCAGCTTGTATCTGGGGGGAAAAGACCCCAGGCTGGCTGAGGGATCTGGGGTGACAATGTGGCAAGGGATCTTCCCTGCCTTTTCCTTTTGCCTCTGTTTCCCATCCTGGCCCCTGCCTGTACAGATGAGGTACTGCAGGGCAGGGTGGGTGGAGACACTCCCCCACCCCCAGGGAGGCCCCCAGGCTTTAGTCTCTGGAGCAAGACTGCCGCCTTCATTCGAGTGAGGACCTGAGGTGCTTCTGTCCCACAGGTACTGAGCTCTCCCTCTCCGCATCCTGCCCAGGTGAGACACCTCCCGCCAGGGCCTCCGAGGCTGCCTCTTCCTGTGTATCCAAAAAAATAAATGACAAAAGAGCTGCTGGAGTGACTCTCTCTCACCGCTTGCATTCGGTGGTCTCCCTCGCTCCCCCCACCCCGGGGTGGCTGATGGCGATGGACGGACAGAGGAGGAAACGAGGGCCAGGCTGGTCGGTGCCAGTGGCAGTTCATTCCAATCTCCTCTCCGTTCCTCTTCTGCAACCCCTTCCCTGATCCCCGTCATCCTCCTCGTGCTCCTTCTGCCTCCCACAGGACAGCTTCCGTCCCAGACAGGGAAACGGGGCAGGGGGTGTTTTAGAAGCTTCTACCTGCTCTGAGTTTCAGATGCTGACCTGTGTTGGGGGTGGGGTGTGGGGTGTGCTTCCCGACCCCCTGGGCAGTCCTCCCCGAGGGCTCCGTGGTGGTGGCGGGAGGGAGATGAAGGCCATTCTGGGCAGCTGCAGTCCTGGTCCAGGAGCCGAGTGTGCGGGCAGGCCCACCCGCTCCTCTCTGGAATCATCATTCACACCTTGCCGCCCCACCGCGTTCCCGGGCCTGGACGCTGGCAGCAGCCCCGCACATTGTCCCGTTCTCTGCGCCTGCCCCGTCGAAACGCATCTCACAGATGTGCACCAGCTGTTCGTACTTAGCAGTTAAGTGTCCCCGAGACGCCTCAGCCTCTGACAAAGGCATTGTTCTCTGCCAGGCATCCGTCTCTCCAAGATGCCTTAAATCAGCCCCAGATGTCGACACACAACTCGTGTTTCTCTGAAGACTCCCCTGCAGAAGTGGGTTTTCCCCGTGACGGGGGAGAAGAGGAAGTGCAGGCCTGCTTTGGGGGTCAGGAGCGGAGCTCTGGGCACAGGTCACTTCTGTGGTTTGAGTTTTGGGTCTTCAGAAGCCCAAGCCTCGGTGGCGTGGCCGTTTCACAGGTGGGAGGAGCTAAGGTGCCCCGCGGACGGCAGCGGAGTTGGAAAACTATGCCACTGGCCAAAGGCTTACGTCAACCCCACAGTTAGGTTCTTCCCCTCCCCCACCCGTAACTCAGGTGGCCAGGACTGTCCAGGTTTCTCTTTCTCTAACATTTAAACCATGTTAGGGAAAGTCTAGCAAACAGGATATTGATCCCATTGGAGTTTTAGGGTTAAAACCATTCAAGGAAGATGTTGGAACCCCTGTACTGTTTCTCCAACTCCACCCCCTCTAAGTGTTCTTTATTTTTTTTGGGGGGGTAGGGGAGAGAAGCATTTCTTCACCCTGTTTGCCTTCTCCCAACTCGGATGGCTGCCATGTCTCTAGCACCCACTACTATTCCAGTCATCTTCCTTTCTGTGAAGTGACTTCCAGCTGATGGCCGGAGCTCCTGCAGCCTCTTTGAAACATGAAGCAACTGGGAATGCTTGCTCTGGGCGACATGACTGAAGGAACCCGCTGCGTTCCTTCATCAGAATGTTGAGCCAGCCCTAGAGAGCGTCTCTGCATTTTAGGAGAGGACAGACCTTAAGTCACTGTCGTGATTCATCCCTAAAGCTAAGACTAGCACATCCCACTCTCAAAGGAAGTAGCAGGAGCAGCGGGTCCACGTCGTCAGTTGTCCTTGCCGGCTTCCTTCCTCCAGGGCCGGGTGAGTGGCACACAAGGGCTAGATCTGGGGTATTCAGAGCAAGTGGAAAGGATTCAAAAGAGAACCATGGGGTCACCAAGGTCAGGTTTTAGCATAACCATGTCTGTCTGAGCAGCTAGCCGGGCTCCCCGGAAGGCCCCAGAGTGCTCTGACAGTGTCCAGAGTAAGCAAGCACACCGCCTTTGACTCGCAGAAGCCTCCGAAGATGGGTGGACTACAGTCACCTAAGCTCACGGTGGAGCGGGGTCTTCACCCGCACGTTGGCCTGGCCAGGTGTGCGCCACCCCACTGCGGGCTCTGTGCGTCTGCTCTGTGCCCACCCTCCTGTGGACACGGCTCCCCTCTGAGGCTGAACCTATGCCTCTCCCTGGCCTCCCCATTGGGTGGTAGACCCAGCCTCTCCAGCGACAGGGTTCCAGTAGAACGGGACCCTCAGGTGTCTTGGCTTTCTGGTCGAGCTGAGCGCTAAGAGCGTCCACTGTCTTGTCTGAACACAGAGCCAAGGAACAGAACACCACCCAGATCCTCAGGGCCAGCGGGCCCAGTTAGCTTCGAGAGACCCCTGCCCACGTGTCAAGGGAGTAGGAGCTGCCAGGGGGCAGCTGAGCCTGTGGGTCAACACTCCGGAGTGCAACTGGGGTGGCCTTGGGAAGGACAGTCTTGCTTTGTAACGGGGGCGTGAGGTGAGCTCATGCCTGCTTTGAAACACCACCACACTTGGAAGTTTTCTGCTCCTGTTTATAAACCCCTCAACCCCCGTCTGATATTCTAGGGAACGGAGACGGAGCTTTGGCCTAGCACCGGGGACCCGGACTGGAGCCTGCACATGACGGGGTCTGTCAAAACATACCGGCCTCTCACCAGGGGTGTTACTTGAGGGTTTGTTTTTTTTGCTGACTTGCAGTGGGAATTTCAGCAACAATGTCATCTTATGCATTTTGGAAATAAGGCGGAAAGCAGCAAAGACCTTTCTGGCTCTCCTTAAGCTCTGTTCACCACCAGAGCTGAGTCAGGAGAGGCCGTGGCTAGAGTGAGTGGATGCGGGGGGCGGGGGGTTGCTCTAAAGACGTTAGAATCTTCAGAAGTGGGGCTCTAGCAGTGTTGGCCAGGAACGGGGTTTAGCCTACTCTGGGCCCGAAGTCCTGCTTCCCGGGTTCCTGGCCTTCCAGGTGCCTGCCGGGATAGGACCCCCAGTCCCCAGTGAGGGGGTCGGGGTGGAGGTAGGGGTCTGGCTAAATAAGTCTGCTTCAGTTTCTTCTTCCCAGCGGCCCGGGGCTGGGGAGCGGTTTCTCTCTCGCAGCCCCTCCACATGGCACCTGAGGTCACGGTCACGGTCAGGTCCAGGCCTTGCTCACAGGAAGGGAGTCAATTCCCACTTCCGGCCCGCGGGGGAGGGGCTGCGGTCTGCTCCTTCTCTGCACTCAGCTGCTGCCAGCTGCCCAGCGGGGGTCCCGACAGCGAAGGGGAAGGAAGGGGAAAGCGGGCACATTTCTCACTTATAGGCTTTATCTGGAAATACAGGGTCCGGGCCAGCTTGTATCTGGGGGGAAAAAAGACCCCAGGCTGGCTGAGGGATCTGGGGTGACAATATGGCAAGGGATCTTCCCTGCCTTTTCCTTTTGCCTCTGTTTCCCATCCTGCCCCCTGCCTGTACAGATGAGGTATTGCAGGGCAGGGTGGATGGAGACACTCCCCCACCCCCAGGGAGGCCCCCAGGCTTTAGTCTCTGGAGCAAGACTGCCGCCTTCATCCCGAGTGGGGACCTGAGGTGCTTCTGTCCCACAGGTACTGAACTCTCCCTCTCCACGTCCCGCCCAGGCGAGACACCTCCCGGCAGGGCCTCTGAGGCTGCCTCTCCTGAGGCCCCGAGCATTGAGGGTGCAGCTGGGAACATGGGGAGATGACCGGGGAGCAGAGTGGCCGTTTTCTACTGATGTGGCTACAGCACTTGAGAAATGGGGGACCCCCCACCACTCAAATCACAGAATGAAGTCATTGTTCCTGTTTTTAACGGATGAAACTGGCCTATAAGTGAGACTGTGCCCAAGAGCAATTCAGAGGCAGAAAAGATCAACGTTCCTCGGGATAAGACCATGACAGTAACGGGGTTCGATTGGGGGGAGCACTGCCCCGAGGACCCCACACCACCCCACGGAGCGCAGCTGGCTGTACCAAGAGGCCGATAGATCAAATGCCCCAGCATTTCCAAGAGCAGGCGCCGAAGAATCACTTAGAAATTTGTGCTCACTTTAAGAGTGAAATGCAAACACAAGTTTCATAAGTCTGTAAATGTACATCAGTGATTCTCTAAAAATTAAAAAATTGTGCATTGTCACCATCAACTACAAAGTTATAAAGTTATTCATGATTGAGTTTTCAGCTCACAGTGTTTGACAACTCTGCCCCCGCCCCCCACGCCCCCTCACCAGTGTCCTCTTTCCTCCAGCAATGTCCCCAATTTTCCCTCTCTGGCAGCCATTTTTTTCTGTTTTCTTTTTTGATTGTAGACATTTGTTTAGGTCACTTCACCCCATTGCTCATCGATTTGCTCGAGCGGGCACCAGTAACGTCTCCATTGTGAGACTTGTTACTGTTTTTGGCATATCGAATATGCCACAGGGAGCTTGCCAGGCCCTGCTGTGTGGGTGGGATACTCTCAGTAGCTTGCCAGACTCTCCAAGAGGGGCAGAGGAATCGAACCCGGGTTGGCTGCGTGCAAGGCACCACTGTACTAAAACTAAAATTTGGGTATCGCAAAGAGGAATCGAAAGAGTTATGCTAGGAGTATCACATCTCACTCAAGTGAGAGAAGGAATCTGAAGTTCTGACCTCCGTCAACAGTCAAGAATCAGGGACGCTGTCTCATTTGCCAAGACATCAAAAATCAGATGGGCCGGACATGTAATGTGATTCAGAGACGACCGCTGGACTAGAGCTGCTACCAACTGGACTCCATGGGACGTCAAAAGACCACGTGGCCGCCCACCAACAAGATGGTCAGACTTCTTCGTCAAAACCCTGAATGAACGGTTTGAGGCTCTTCCTGTTCCTGGAGCGAGCAGATATCATTGGGCTACACTAGCATGCGACAGGGGCAAATGGAGACGTTACTGGCTTCCGCTCGAGCAAATTGAAGATCGACAGATCAACAGGAAGACAAGTGATACAAGTGATACAAGGCATTTGTTTGGGATACTGTGACTGGAAGGGTAACAGTGTTTCACTTTACCTCCTTTCAGCACCCACTTCTTGCCCAGAGTGACCACTTACCCTCCTCATTGTCATAAGGGTCCTTCGTTTCTACGGCCCATGACCCACTTCTATGCATCAGGGTTCTTAGAGTTCAAAGGTGCCGGATTCCCAACGGAACCATCCCAAAGTCACAGGCCTGCCTCCCCACCCACTGCTCCATCTCTGGCCTAAGTGTGCTGGGTCTGTTCCTTGCTGTCCCCTGGGTCCATCCGGTGGTCACCTGTCTTCCACGGGACTGAGAAACTGATCTGGAAAACACCCTCAGCTCAGAGGGTCAGGTGGCATTTGTAGCAACTCGATTTGAAGCTAAAAATGTAGGGTTCAAATTTGCTCCCTTGAAACCCACAAACCTCAGGGTGACCCCAGAGGCAAGCCAGCTCAAGAAAGGACTGGAAATCCTCTGGGGGGAAAAAAAACAAAACTGGAAACCAGGATCTCTTGCAGTCCCAAAGAAGGGATGGGACGGACTCCTTTCTGCCAGGACACTCCTGCAGAAGGCGAGAGGCCTGGGGCCACATTCCGTTCCAATCTGAAGGCTTGAGGCCACCTCCAGTTCATCGTGGGACCTGAAGTCTTCACATCTTATGGCCAGACCTGGGTAACTCTGACATGCCCGATAAAAGAATTAATGCCACTCTTGGTGTGTCTCCTGTCTTTAGCCAATCCCCAGAACTTCTCAGAACTGCTCAGTAAATAATGGGGTACCCCAAATGGAGAGCTCTTCAATATTGCTGTGTTTATGCAAAAGAACACGCCAGATTTTGCTCCTGACCGGGGGCCCCTGCATCCTGAGCAAGCTAGTGGTTTCTGTTAAGGGCAGAATAAATACAGCACAGCTTTTGGTCTTA
The DNA here is from genome assembly GCF_027595985.1 of Sorex araneus. NCBI lineage: Eukaryota > Metazoa > Chordata > Mammalia > Eulipotyphla > Soricidae > Sorex > Sorex araneus. The sequence continues at coordinate 136,632 of NC_073312.1, forward strand.
AGGCGGCAATATACTGGATTGGCCGGAAATCCACAGCCTAGAGGACAGTGAAGCATGCACGAGGAGGATTATTCTGGAAGGCACAAGAAAAAGGGGGGAATGAAGAGATGAGCCACACCATAAGCAATGGGAACAGCCTGACAGGCGGCAGAAAGGAGAAAATCCAGCTAGGCCTTGGTTTCACTTCCTGGAACTGAAACGGTTTCTATTTCCCCAAACAAATCAATGCCTAACTAGCCAACCTGACCCCCACCTGGAAAGCTCCTAGGCCCAGCAGGTGGGCTCAATCAACCACCATGTGCCGTATCAGCAATGACTGGTGCCAGAAATTGTCTTTTGCTAACCACAAAGAATGAGCAGCTCATGTAAACATATGCTACGTGACGCCCTCTGAAACTAGAGCCGGGGCCCTTGCCTTGAAGCCGCTGTGTCGTGTGGACTTGGACCTGAGTTCCGAGCTAGCAATTAAATTCTTTGGTTTTGCGTCACCAGAGTGGTCCCTCTTCCTTACACTGAGACCCGGTGATACTTTTGGTTTAACACGGGGGACTGACACCAGTGATGCTTCCTCTTGGGCCCCGGGGATATAAAAGCTTGGGTTTTGCGGACACTGAGCTCTTAACACCTCTTAAGTGATCAGAGCTGTCCCAGTGGCTGGCAGCTCTCCTCCCTCCATTGTTGAGACTCCCCGCAACTCCCAGTCTCTTGCGAAGGTCGGAGGATTTGGGAAGAGGGCCAGAAGCCAGGACAATCCTGAAGTCTTTGGCTACCGATTCCTTCCTCCAGCTTTGAGAGTCAGCCCTCTCTTCCCACTGAGCGGTACTCACTCCCACGCCCCCATTCCCCTCATCCTGCTGCATCCAGTGAGGCAAGGGACACTGGTGTCGAGGATGATGCCAGCGCATGCGTCCCAGTGTGCAAATGCAGGACCCTTGTTTCAACAAGAGTTTGGAGCAAGCTTCTATCAAGCACAGGTCCCTTTGGGAAGCCCCCCTCCCCCATATAGCCAGACCCCGCCACACTCACCTGCAGTCACACAGACCCAACAGTCCCCCCCCCCCCAACCCTCACACCATCAAGCTGCAGAGGTACAAGGTCAAGGGCTGTTTTGAAGCGCCACCTTGGACAACTGGTTTCCTGGTTTACAGGGGAGGCGGCCCGGGCTGTCCCATGCCAGTCGTGAGGACAGCTGACGTGTCGTGGGGCGTTTATTCATGGTTACAAACTCAGGTTCCTCTCTGAGGTCATCGGCCATCACCACCCAGGTCTTCACCCCCAAACAGGAGTTCTTGACCTTTCGCTTTTGCTCCCCAGGTTTGTGCAAGGCCCGAGGGATGGAGGAGCCCCTGGTCATAGGTCAGATGGGACTTTCTAGCACCTTCTAGAGCAGGAGCCTCTGAACATCACCAAAAGTTCTGATCAAAATTTTAGGACTGTGGTCATAGGGATGTGACATGGATTCAGACCAGTTCAGGGTCTCAGCAGGACATGAGTACCGCCTGTGTGAATACATGGGCCACGAGAATGTCCTTGCCTCCTCTCTGCCCCATCGCAGTGAGAAGTCAGGCTTGTCCCCAAGGTCTGAGTTTCCTCAGGCATGTTCCCCCGCAATTCTGGGGCGTCGCTTACAAATCTCTAGCAAGTCTGATCCTGCCTTCAAAACCAGTGATCCAAGAAACCCGGGTCCCCCAGAAGCGCTGGCGGGGGTCTCTGCCCCTGTCGGGACGAGGTGGTGCTGCCAGTCACGTGGTCCACGGGCAGGGCGCTTACCTCCCGGACCCCGGACACGCCCAGCGACCACCCCTCCGGCTTGAGGCAGCCCCGGTATAGGCTTGTGGCAAATGCTCGCGCCGGTGGGACGGTTGGCCTGGGCTCAGGCAAGGGAAGGTTCTGGAATACCGAGTGCATGGAGCCACTCGCAGAGATACTGCAAACTGGAGGAAAAGGATGCACTTCAGTTTGGCTGCAGCCGCAGAGAGTCTGCAAACCCCTCTGAGGTACACAGGAAAGAAGATGGTGATGAAGAGGAGGCGGAGGAAGCATCTGACAGCTACCAGACTGAAGACAGAACCCAAACTCAGAGACCTCTTCTTTGAAGGTCGTGGGGTTGACTCTGGCACGATGGGCCGGGGCTCTCTCTAACGCCTGCCCCAAGCCTTTCCCTTGTTGCTAACCAGCTTACATGACAGCAAGAAAATAGACTTGGACGGACTCTTCTCTGTGGCACGTTAACCACATGCTTGCAGCCTGTGTTTTCCGGACGTTGTGTTTTGTAGAAATACTGACCGTTGTTGGTGCTTGAAGGACTGGCTGCGTAGGGACTTTTAAACCTCTTGGTTGCAGGGGAGTTGTGACTTGCTCTCTTTTGGAAGGCAGCTGTGCTCACCACTATACCACCAACGCTGCTGTGACTTGTTCTCATTTGCAAATACCAAAACTAAAAAGGACTTTGCACGGAAGACAAGACAGCAGACAGTTCGTGATCTGAATTTCTGCTATGAAGCAGCCCCGGTGCCCAGTTTCTCACTGCTGTGCCCTGAGGAATTTCCCTCATAGGAAGCACAGGTGAGGGTAACTGAGTAAGTGGGTCCCAGAACTTTCTACTTCATGGCTTGGGAAAGAGCAAACCCGGTCAGCTGCTTGCAAGGAGTTATGTAGGAACCCCCTCTTTTGGCTTTATACTAACAGGAACATTATGTCGGAAAACATGGTATGTATCTTGTATCACTGTCACTGTCATCCTGTTGCTCAATTTGCTCGAGCGGGCACCAGTAATGTCTCCATTGTGAGACTTGTTACTTTTTTTGGCATATTGAATATGCCACGGGTAGCTTGCCAACTTGTAAGGTAGCTTGTACCCACCTTACCCGCTGTGCTATCACTCCAGCCCCGATACGTCTTTTTTGTTTGTTTTTTTGAGTCACACCCAGCGATGCACAGGGATTACTCCTGGATATGCACTCAGGAACCACCCCTGGCGGTGCTTAGGGGACCATATGGGATGCTGGGATTTGAACCTGGGTCGGCCGAGTGCAAGGCAAACGCTCTACTCCCTACTCGCTGTGCTATCACTCCCGCCCCCCCATATATCCCTTGATTAAAAAAAAATGGGGCACTCCCAAAGCTTAGGGCCTCTCTTCAGAAGCACTTGATCAGTTGGGCCAGCGGCTCAGTGCTAGGGTTCATGACCACCCACAACGACTCTGGAGCCACCAGGGCTGCACAGCTCCCTAATGCTGGGAGCTGAATCCGGGTTGGGCACAGGGCTGGGCCCTAAACACTGCAATACCTCTTGGCTTTTCATCTGGCTTTCACCAGTGTTCCTTACAAGTTTCTGAACCATTTGAAGCCTTAGAAAGTCAGGACCAAGATGGCTAAATAGAGTTCTACGAGGGCTCCTGCAGCCCTCAGTATAAAGACACCGGGCAGGATGGGAACTGGCTTCCCACATAGGCCTGGGAAAAGTCGCTGGGGGACAGGACCATCGGTCAGGGACATTCTACAGTCAGCAACATGGATCCAGTGGGAGCTTCACTCTCTGACCAGGTGGCAGGGAGGACGGCAGCAGACAGAACGAGCAGAGGCCAGAGCTAGTTCGGACACAGAAGGCTTGACAGCATTTCTGCCTTCTACCAACCTTGTCGGCCAGTTGGAGAAACCGGCTTGGGTTTTGCTGAGCCCAGCGCAGGGCAAGCTGGGGGCAACCTTCGCCGAGGTGAATCCACTGACAATGAGGGAATCTCAACTCAGGTAGGGTGACATCTGCTCAGGCTACTGCGACCTGACAGTGGGGTGCTAGGGTACCGAATGAACTTAGAGCATTTTAAAATAAAAACTAAGCACAATTAAGTTTTGTGCTTGGAATGAGGTCTTAAGGAGTCTCAGGCCTTTGTGAGACCCACAAAAGGTATCACATGCCACACTGTCCCCAGTCCTTTTCCAAGGGAAACAGCCAAGGGCAAACCTGCCCAGCTGGCCATAGTCTCAGCGTCCCCGTGCAGGTCCAGAGCTGCACAATTCACAGGTGTGCTGGCATGGCCAGAACTATAGGTCACTTCCCCAGTGCCTTGTCCTGCGTGGCCAAGTCGAACAGGGTCCCTGAGGCAGAGGGAGCAGGGCAACAGGGTAAGGAGGGCTGACAAGCAACGCTCATGCAGCATCTTTATTGAACAAGCAACAGATACTTACAGGTCTCTAGAAGGAAGCATACATTGGAAAAATATCCAGGAATGTTCAGGATACATAAGTTTAGAATGTACTAGGCTTCTAGACATCTAGGACGTTTTTCTACAAGTACATTGTTCCAGTGATATTTTCCTTGGTTATATATTAATACAACTTATCCCAAAGAGGAATCGAAAGAGCTATGCTAGGAGTATCACGTCTCACTCAAGTGAGAGAAAGAATCCGGAGTTCCGACCTCCGTTGATCAAGAATCAGGGACACTTTCTCGTTTGCCAAGACATCAAAAATCAGATGTTACCGACTGGATTCCACAGGACGTCAAAAGACCCCACATGGCCGACCACCAACATGATCAGACTTCTTTGTCAAAACCTGAATGAACGGTTTGAGGCTCTTCCTGTTCCTGGAGCGAGCAGATATCATTGGGCTACACTAGCACTCGACAGGGACAAATGGAGTCATTACTGGTGTTGGAATATTTCCCCTTTTCCAGCTGCCTTCTGGAGTTTTGTCACAGAAACCTTTTGTCACAGAAACCTAGCTGATCTTTGACCCCGCAGATCTAAGGTGCTAGCCAGGTTTGATTTGACATTGTAGATTCCAGGCTGCAGCCCAGCCTGGTCTTTGGGATGTAAATCCGAGTGCTTTCAGCTCAAAGAAGGCTTCCCTTTTGTTTTTGTATCTTCTTTCCGGGGGGCCTAGATTAAGGGCCAGCAGATACAAGAGAATTATGTTGCCTCAATGTTCTTCCTGTAAGATCTTTTGGTGCTTTTGGTGACGTCAATGTATTGCGCCCTTTAGAAGGGCCATGATCAATAAAAGGGGTTGGGAGAGAAGGTGAGGGGGGGGAAAGTGGATAGAGGCGGAAAGTGTATAGAGGGCGGACAGGTGTAGAGAGGATGGAGAGTGTATAGAGGGAAGACTGGAATAAACTGCAAGTGAGACCAACCATCATGGCTCCGTTCCTTCCTTTGCCTGCCACATCTTTGCCATCAACCTCCCCGGGGTGGGGGAAGTGGCTGGAGGCTACCGAACTCGGGTGGCGGGAGAGACAGCTGCTGCCCTAGGCCCTGTGCCTGGCTCGGTGCGGTGAGGCGTCCCTTCCCTCGCCCGCGCCTTTTCTTTTTATTTTTATACAACTGGAGGCTACCGAGCTCGGGTGGCGGGAGAGACAGCTGCTGCCCTAGGCCCTGTGCCTGGCTCGGTGCGGTGAGGCGTCCCTTCCCTCGCCCGCGCCTTTTCTTTTTATTTTTATACAACTGGCGTCCCTGTGCGTGCACAAACCTCCAACCAGTGTGCAACTAAAGGTAAGAATAGCGTTCGGTAGAACTCCACTCTAGAAAAGTTTGGTGGGAGAACAGAATTTTGTGGTGCAGTGAATTAAAATACTAGACTTACTGCCCCAGTAAGATGGGACAAAAACAGTGCCGCGAGAAGTCCGCTCAAAATTTTTCGCGCCAAACTGAACGTGGCAAGTTTTTTATTGAATTAATTAAACATTTTGCAAAGAGAACTGGGCATCGTGTTTCTCGGGACCAACTCCGGTCCTGCCTAAAAATTGTCTATAAGTTTCATCCCTGGTTTTCAGATAAGGGTACTTTAGAGCCTAAGGTCTGGGAAAAAATTAAGGATAATGTCTTTAAGGAATTTAAAGGAGGGGCTAAAATCCCCAAACAATTCTGGATAACTTGGGAAATCATTAATTCCATTCTCAAAGCTTTGGAAGATACCTCCGAGGAGGAGGAAGTTAGATATGCTATGGGAGGCTTTCCTCAGGAGTTAAACAGAGAGGATTTTAAATTTGAGGATGAAGTAAAGAAAGTTTCTACTACGGAGAGAGCCTTACCCTCAGCTCCTCCCATACCCAAACCTAGAAAGAAGCCTGATGCTCAATGCTTGGCTGCTCCCGTACCCAAACCCCGAAAGCAGCTCAAGGCGTTTCCAGTGCAGACACGTTCTCAGAGCAAAAATCGCTCTGCCACTGATGAATTAACGTTCTCTACTGATGTTAGGCCAGAGAGACCACCACCTCCCTTGTATGACCCCACTTCTAGTGAATCAGAGGAAAGTGATGGGTATGATGAGCCAGCTACCACTTCCTCAGATTCTGAGTCTGAGAGTGGCATGGTAGAGGAGGCTTCTCACAGGAGCCGCCACCGTTCAACCAAGCGGCCTCCAGGTCGCTCGGGACACGCTCCCGACAGAAGCTTACAGCTGAGACCTCTCGACCGTAAATGGTCAATTCCACCCAGACCCCATGAGCTCCATCTCTTTTTTCCCATCCAGCTAGAGGAAAATCAGTCTCCATCTTATGAAGGGTTAGGAATGGACTCACTCAGTAATTTTAAAAAGGCCTGTGCCTTGTACGGACCTACATCTCCGTACTGTAAGGAGTATCTTACAGGCTGGAGCAAAAAGGCTCATTGGGTACCTCAAGATTTTTACGTGGTTGCTAAGACGTGCTTAAGCCCTTCTCAGTATATGCAGTGGAGGATGTGGTTCAGTGATGAGGCCAAGGCGAAACTACAGAGCCTAGGCCACGCTGGACGAAAATTTTCAGGGATTAAATTGACTTATGAGATGTTAATAGGCGAAGGGAAATGGCACGACCCTAAAAAGCAAGTCACCTTGCCTTGTGCTGTGTTTGCCCACGTCCGTGATATCGCCTTGTGGGCCTGGGAGAGGATTGATGCAGATGCTGAATTCAAGGGAAGCTATACAAAGATTATTCAGGGAGTCTCAGAACCTTATGCAGACTTCATAGGGAGACTGATGGAAGCCATAGAAAAGCAGGTGAAGGGAAAAGAAACTCAGGAGCTTTTGTCCAAACAATTGGCCTTTGAAAATGCTAATGAGGATTGCCAGGCCATTTTGCGCCCCATTAAGGAGAAGGAGGATATTATGGGATACTTGAAGGCATGTAGGAATGTTGGTTCTATCAAGCATCAGGCGCGCATTAATGCTGCTGAAGCCTATGCCATACAGAGGCAAGATAAGGGCAAATGTTTTAATTGTGGGAGATCAGGCCACTTCCGGAAGGACTGCAGGGCACCTCCAAACCGTGCCACTGTGAGAGCGCCACCTGGACCTTGTCCACGATGCCGATGCCGTAAGGGAAACCATTGGGCCAGAGATTGTCCCTCCAATCTTGGCGTGGCTGCTGACCCCAATTCGGGAAACTTGCAGTGGGGCCAGCCCCAGGCCCCACAAAATTAGGGGATGTTCCCAGCTGCAGCCCTTCTCCCCAGTATGGAGCTTCAGAGCTCCAGTCCGTAGATTCACTGCAACCAGCCACGGCAGGGAGCAATGCCTTGGATATTCCCTGCCCTGATACAGTTACCATCTGCCTCACCCAGAGTCCCAACACATTAAATTCTGAAGTAAAGGGACAAGATTTGAGCCCCCAGGTAGAAAGGGAGCTTGCTCAAGTGAACCTTGCAAGCAGCACATCAGGTTTTCATGGTTGTCTGGAGGATTTCCTGACAGTGAAGGTAAAGGCGTCGCCAATCTCTGACGCCACTCATGGAGTGCATCTAGAATCTCAAGGACAAGCGGCTGAGTTCAGGGAACAGGAAGCTATCCCGTGTATGGGACATGCGGAGCTGAGTTCTGTACCTAATGCGCAACAGGTTTTGAGCCAGGATAAAAGCAAGGAACTTTGGAATCAAAGCGTTATGTCTGTTGGTGAATTTGCACTGGCTAACGGAGCAGAACTCTGTGTAAAAGGGCTCAGCTACCCTGAGAGGCCTCAGTCAGGCCAGAGGTGGAGAAAGCCTTGTCTAGTTTCTAGTCTCAATTCCCAAGATCATCTGCCAGGAACTCAGTCTGGACAACCAAATCTCAGGTTTTTTATCAGAACCTGTGGTGATGTGCCAGTTCCAAGGAAGGTTATTCAAAGATTCAGGCTGGTACAGTTTTATTTTAGGGGAAGTGAACTTCTAGTTCATGAGATGCCACCCCTGGGAAAAAGGCTTCAGGGCCAGTGGGTACGTGGTTATTCTCCCACTCGGCAATTGCTTATTGACCCAGGAGGCACAGAGACGCCTCATTCCTGGGTGCTCACCCACTCAGCCACTACAGATGCTGAGTCTGGTGAGGGACAGAAGGCATTGTCACTAGGATACTTCTGCTTGTGTGTGTGTGTGTGCATAGTTATGAAGCAGGTTATTCTGGATATCAGAAAAGAGCTTCCAATGAGGGCTATAACTTGCCACATTGGTTTCTTCATTGCCCATGTGCCAGGGCTGGCTAATATCATCTCAAACTCAGTTTATGTTGTTGGTTTCTTCCCTGGTATTATGACTGTCTTTAAATGCATCAAACACTATAGTTCAAAAATTGCTTCAGCAGCTACAAGCTGTTTTACAAAAGTGCTCTGAATTTTTTTTCCTTTTCCTTTGTTACTCATATCAGATCTCATGCTGGTCTTACTGGATCATGACTTGAGCACAGTTTAAAAAAAAAAAAAAAAAAGGGAGGTATGCCCCGTTTGACTCCTTGTCCTTGACATTGTTTTCTTTAAAATTTTTGAATTTACCTCAAGGAGAGCCATTTACAACAGCTGAAAGGCATTCCCAGGAAGGTGCTCAGGCTCAAGAAACTACTAATTCTCCTATTTAGATTAAAATTGACAAAGATTGGATAGCAGGGAGACTCCTCACTCAAGGAAAAGGCCATGTTTTTCTTTCAACAGATATCTCCACCAAAAAACTTTGGGTCCCGTTTTGCATTTCGTCAGGAGCCGAATTCATCTGCCCGCTTTAACTTCCAGAACTTTGCAGTTTTACATCCCTCCAAATTCCAGCCGCAAGCCATCACCAAGCTGATTTCAGCTGGCAGCCACAAGAAAACCAGAGGAGGAGTTTGCATCAGAGAGCCTCTAACTCCTCTAACATATCATAAGGTCACATTAAGAGCATTCCTTGTATCTTTCTTTCACAGGTTGTAGAATGGAAAATGCCAGGACCCCATATTTTGGATTGACAATTCCTTCCTTTTACCCTCTCCTTGCAATTCACAGGTGCCTCAGTTTCTGAAGGAGGAAGGAATGACTTTTAATAGGAAAACCTTTTAATTTCTTTCTAGGATAACTGTTCGTGTCGGAGCTCCCCCTGTCTCTTTCTCTACCCCTAGGCATGGAGATGTAGTAAACCCCAATGATCGAAGCCTCTAATAACTTTAAAGTGTTTTTTCCAAACATAAGCTAGGTTACACAGATATGACTGCCAGTGAACCTGACCAGAGAATGGCTGCATTCCCCTGCTGAAGGACTCCTGACAGAAGTTGTGATGCTCCTGTTCCAGTGCTCCCTGCCTGATCCAGTACTTCATGAAGTTCATCAGACTCCTATAGCTGCTCCCCTAGGACTCATTGCTGTGACCACTACTGCTGCTGTTTCGGAAACAACTCTTCAATTCTGATCCAGACACTTCATTTCTTCAGAATGGGACTGACTGACTCTCATCATTGGTGACTTTCCTCACCCTTGGACAGTGCAGGACAATTGGACGCTTTATTACAAGCACTGCTCTGGCCAAGGGTCGGACTGAAATTTTACTACAATTTATAAGACTGTATTGTGTTTGGAATTGTTCCTGTAATTTGTAATTTTGTAATTTTGTAAACAGAAAAGGGGGAGTTGTTGGATATCATTGGTTTGTCCTTTCTCCCCTTGCCACTAGGAGCTTAGGTATATCGGCCACGCCCATCAAAGTTATGTTCATACAGACAAAAGAGTAGAAATAAGCCTGGTATGGCAATTTAAAGATAATCAGTGTATGGATGCAATAGATTTTTTCTTACTGCATCATTTTAATTTGGATTTTTAACCTGATGTATTTTAACAGAAATTTAACTCTTTGTTTTAGCTTTTGTGCCCTTTGATTTCCTGTAGATTGGAATAATTCTTTATTTTGTATAACACTCATGCTGTAAAATATGACTGAATTTTCATGGGATAATGTTAAAAATCATTTGTTAGCATATAATATATATATGAACAGTTAGAATAATGGATTTGTAAATTCATAGTACCTGTAATAACTATTCTTCTGGTATTGGGTTTTCAGTTATATGGCAAAGTATTTTTGATGAGTTAAATCTATGATTTTATATGTATGAGTGAGATATTGTCTTTCTCCTCTCTTCCTGTCTTTTGAATAGTTTAGTTTATAGCCATTTCTTTTTGTATGGACAAAGGAAGACATTTAATATTATGCCTTTGCAATTGGGATTTAATTGGCTTTGAATATTATTAATTCCCGGGCATCTGCTTTCTTGACTGTAGCCTTGGTTGCCCTCAGTTCCTAGCCCTTTAAAAGGCAGGGTCCCAACGTGGGACGAAGAAGGACCCAGGGCAAGCGGTAAGTTGTGTGCTACCCTGGCATCGAGATGGGCCTGGCCAAAGCGCCTAATGCTTAACTATATGTTAAGAGCTTGGTCATGCATGGGGTGTCATGTCATGATCCAAAAGCAACGACGAGACAGGGCCCTGCTAGGGCTAGGAAAGACTAATCTGGCCTGAGCGCTGTAGTCTGAGATCGAAGTGACTCCCGGAGAGCAATTCTAAAAGTTTAATGCATCTCTTACTATGCCCATACAAAATGATTAATATTGTGAATACTTATATGTTTTCAGACAAGGAGAGGAGAAACACAACCATTGGGATTTCATCCTTGGATGGGTCCTGCTGAAAGCGTATCTGTCCTAGAGAATAGGTGTTCTGCTAGTGTTATTGAACTTTTTGTGCCTAGCATTTTATTTTATGGTTAAAATCTGTTCTAAACAAAAAGGGGGGAGATGTTGGAATATTTCCCCTTTTCCAGCTGCCTTCTGGAGTTTTGTCACAGAAACCTTTTGTCACAGAAACCTAGCTGATCTTTGACCCCGCAGATCTAAGGTGCTAGCCAGGTTTGATTTGACATTGTAGATTCCAGGCTGCAGCCCAGCCTGGTCTTTGGGATGTAAATCCGAGTGCTTTCAGCTCAAAGAAGGCTTCCCTTTTGTTTTTGTATCTTCTTTCCGGGGGGCCTAGATTAAGGGCCAGCAGATACAAGAGAATTATGTTGCCTCAATGTTCTTCCTGTAAGATCTTTTGGTGCTTTTGGTGACGTCAATGTATTGCGCCCTTTAGAAGGGCCATGATCAATAAAAGGGGTTGGGAGAGAAGGTGAGGGGGGGGAAAGTGGATAGAGGCGGAAAGTGTATAGAGGGCGGACAGGTGTAGAGAGGATGGAGAGTGTATAGAGGGAAGACTGGAATAAACTGCAAGTGAGACCAACCATCATGGCTCCGTTCCTTCCTTTGCCTGCCACATCTTTGCCATCAACCTCCCCGGGGTGGGGGAAGTGGCTGGAGGCTACCGAACTCGGGTGGCGGGAGAGACAGCTGCTGCCCTAGGCCCTGTGCCTGGCTCGGTGCGGTGAGGCGTCCCTTCCCTCGCCCGCGCCTTTTCTTTTTATTTTTATACAACTGGCGCCTGCTCAAGCAAATCAAAATCAAAGGGAAGACAAGTAATCCAACTTAGCAACATGTTCTGCCATAAGAATGGGGAAAGAGACAGATCCTCTGCTCCTAAAGACTTTGATCCTGAGGTCTCCTAACCCATTTTGGCACCAGAGCGGCTACTTACAGTCATGCATTTTGACTGAACTGAGCTACAACCTCGTGCCACCCGGGGAGGCATTTTCCCTCTCTGCCCTGTTTTTCTGAGCAAAAATGGCGGCGGTGGCAACATCCACGTGGCGAGAGCCACCCTCTAAGACCCCTCAACCCTGAGGTAGGACTTTCTTTAGTGATGTAGCCTGTAGGTGGTCCTGGGTGTGGGGCGTTACTGGCACGCCTTCTGCCCAGATATGATCCGGAGCTGTGGCACAAGAAACAGATCCTCCTCTCCTAAAGACTTTGATCCTGACGCATTTTGGCACCGGAGCGGCTTCTTACAACCATACATTTTGACTGTGAACTGAGCTAAAATATTAGACTCTTCACTCTCAGCAATGAAGAGAAATTAGATGACGCCTTTTCAGCAGGCCTGATTGTTGGGGAAAATTTCCAAACAATAGTGAGTTCTGCATGGAAATATGGAATGTACTCAAAGTATAGAGAGAATAAAGGGAATATCATTAGCTACTTAGGTGAGGGGTGGGGTGGGAGGGAGGTGTATTGGGTTCTTGGTGGTGGAACATGTGCACTGGTGAAGGGATGGGGGTTTAATCAGTATATGACTGACTTAAACCTGAAAGCCTTGTAATTTTTTTTTCACAGTGATTCAATAAAAAACTTAAAACACAAATTCAAGTCAAATAAGACAGTAAAATTGGTGAAGGGATGGGGGTTTAATCAGTATATGACTGACTTAAACCTGAAAGTCTTGTAATATTTTTCACAATGATTCAATAAAAAACTAAAAAAAAAATCCAAATCAAATAAGACAGTAAAATTGATTATGTTCATAATAAATTCTAACTACATTAAAAAAAAACAGAATGGGGAAAGAGCCCGCCAGAAAAACAAGTCAGCCCTAGATTGTGTAACCCCAAGACAATGGTTTCTAAATAAACCAGCCTTTAGACAACACGTCCCCAGGACAAGGACTTTCTAAATATTAAACTAGCACAGGCTCCCAACACCCCAGAGGAGGTGACAGGCTCAGAAGGAGGAAGCCCAGGGCTCATACAGGTTCCCTATGTCTTGCCCTGCAGTACCAGAGGCTGGGGCTAGAAGCCTATGCATGAGTTTTGTGCAGTTCTGTGGGCCTCAAGCACTGCCAGCTCCATGAAGCCTTTGCTAGGGAGTGCCTCTCTTCTCCTTGCTACTGGGATCAGAGTTGAGATCTCATCATTGTCAGACAGTGAGCACCGTGGTTTGGAGCAGCCACTCTTAAAAAGTGGCAAATGCAGAAGAAGTCCCCCCAAGTGGTCACAGGTCAGCTTGGCCGAATGGCGGTCAGTGGGAGCATATAATCCTAAATCTCGAGCTGGGCAGCTGATGAACCATCAGAGTCCAATGCCACCAACAGGCAGACCTCAGCGCTTCAATAGTTAGAGAACTGAGTGCCTTGGATCCCCTACAGTCATCCAAACATAACCCAGAGCCACGCTGCAGTCCATTTGGAAGCACTCGAGAAATCCTTACCTCCCTGGTGGCCAGAAATCAGAGTCAGAGACATCAGCCAGGTATGAATGGGAATACTGTATTGGGACTCAGACCAGCTAGAATTTAGCTCCCCATGAAGCACCTGGAACCAGGAGTCAAAGGAGTTCATTTGCACCAACAGAAGGGAACAGAAGCCTAGGCAATCCCCACTGAAGTCAGCACTTCCTAAACTACCAAAGACACAACTTCAGAGTGTTGGACCCGGAGCGGGGCAGGAGCAACGCCATCATGCCTGGCTCCTGCTTCATGTTTTGTTTTACTTAAACCTTTGTTTTTCTGAAAACCCCCGCTTCTCCCCCCAGGTCATCTGTGAGGGAAGGTCATTTGGGCTGAAAACTCGGCCTTGGCAAATAGTTTCATAACCGCTCTTCATCTATAGAAGCCACCCAGACACAAGCAGGGTGGATAGCTGCCAGAATGTTCTGAAAACATGTCTAGATGACCTATCTGTAACTGCTTGTTTGTACTATTTGAAAGTATGTTTTCTTCTGGATCATGAAACTTGCACTTTCACTCATGCGTTTGTTAAAATTCGTACGTGCGGGTTAGGATGTAAGCAGATATAAGCACTGACTGTAAAAAATGCGGCTTTTCCCTTGTTCGGGGTCTTGCTTGGTCCCACGTACCTACAAGCCTGGCCCCAGCTAGCTGGCTTAATAAACTCCACTTGTGTGTTGCATTACTGGCTGAACTTCTTGTGGGGATTCGGAGGGGGAAATTATCAACACCGGACCCTAACAAGAGCAACAGTCTCCTTGCTAACTAGTGAGCTGAGGAATCATAGACTCCAGCTCAAAGGTGGCTGGACCAAGCAAACTCAAATAGGAGTCCTGTAGGGCTCCACAGCTGTGCAAGGCAAAACTCAGGTGAGTGACCTCAAAGGCCAGGTGCAGGACATCAGTAGTTCTTTAAAACTAAGAGATATCAGACAATATCAGGAGAACATTTGCGTCATAGAAATTCCAAAAGGAGGGGAAAGAGAAAGGTGGGGGTGACTGGTGGGAGACCTCAGCACTTCCCCAGCCTAAGGGGAAATTGTGTATTGACCCAGGAGAAGGTCCAAGAATATCTGGAGCCTTACATGAGTTCTGTAAGTAGGAAGCAGAAGCCTGTGTCTAATCCCATTCATTCTACTAGTCACGGATGGCTCAGGTGTGGGCTTGTACAACATCTCACATCTCTCGGGCCTAGCTAGGCTTGGATATAAAAAATTATTTTTCCGTTACATAAATGGAAACGTAGTCAGTTGCAGTAACTGACTTTGATTCGGTTTCTGTTGACTAAGTTAATTTACATATTCTGCCTATGTGACTGAATATTATGGGTTATAATAAGCTGGCAGAGATTCTCTTGCCCGCATGCCTGGCTGTCTTCCCCGGGGCCCCTCGGAGGGGATGAGCTCCAGCTTCCCTCCCCACCCCGAGCAGAGCTCCCGGCGGCCGAAGACCACCGGAACCTAGCTACAGCCATGCTGGAGGCTCCTCTCCACACGTTTCGGACAGGCCTCATGCATGAAGGTACCGGTAGAGGAACCCAGGTGTGGGTAATCCCATTAACGGCCAACATCCAGAGACTTAAAAGCGAGCTCCCTGGAGCGATAGCCCAGATATCTTGTAGCCTACTTCTCCCTCTGGGAGAAACTGGCAATCTTCTGAGTTTCCTGCCCACATGGGACAGCCTTGCAAGCTTCCCATGGTGTATTGATATGCTAAATCCAGTAACAAGCTGGATCCCATTCCCCTGACCCTGAAAGAGCCTCCAGTGTGACATCATTGGGAGGGCCAAGTCCAGAGAGACTTCTAAGATCTCGGGGAAAGGACGAATGGATACGTTACTGAGCCCGCTCAAGTAATCGATGATTAATGGGGTTTCGTGATTCGTGATAAACTAGCTAATAAAGGGTCTCTGGGTCACAATACTAAGAGTTTGTGACCCTCCGAAAATCATTTTCTTTCACGTGCATCTCTCAGTGCCTCAGACCTCCTTAACCAAACCTTAGCGCAACATGGGCTCTTGACCTTAGATTCTGCCTTGTGATTAAAGACGTTCTTAGAAACTCAAGGACTAAATGGAGTGACAAGGTCCATCCATTCTCACCAAGTTTTGGATTGTTGCCATTTCCTCATTCTGGATCAGAAATCAAGACTGTTTTCCATTCCCAGGAGAAAATTCTTTCCAGAATTTCTTGGTCTTGACTTGTATCAAGAGGGGGGGAAATAATCACAGAACCTAGCAGAGAAGACAGCACTAAGATGAAGTTGGAATTCAGTAGGCCTGGAGTTAAGTGGGGGTTCTGCCATTGTCACCCCCAAACTCTTGCAGGCTTGATCAGTGCCATCAAGCTGAAGGCGTCCCTTTCACTGCTTTCAAGGTCTCACAGATGCTGCATTCAGCACTTGACATGGGATGGACCGCTGAACTTAGTTCTCAGCAGGCAAAAGGTTTGATAGAACTTTTGGTAGCTACCAGTTCTCAGCAGGCAGAGTTTGATAAACTTTTGGCTGCTAGAAAAATTCAGCCCATCCAGAACTACTATCAGCAAGCTAAGTCAGGGGGGCATTCAATAAAAAAAAAAGAAATCCAACCAGAAATTCCGGGAGAGCAGATGCAATCCCGTCCTATGAGATTCTGGCCTGAGTGTCTGAGCACAGTTCTCATTAACGTCATAGCACACACCCCACCCCAGCTGAAGGTGGCTGTGAGTCTGAGGCAGTGAAAAAGTTCAAATGAAGCCCAGTCCGAGCCAGCGACTAGACTCACAGACCCTTGGACGTGTCTCAGCAACCTCCCACCAGGAAACCACGTTGGGAAAAGCTGGTTTTACCCAGGAAATGTTTAGCAGAGAACAAAAGCTGGAAGAGGTCAGATGCAGATATGAGAGCCTGCAGAGAAAAAAATCTCTGCAGAGACAAATGTTATCCCAACTGCTCAAGTGTCTCAGGAAAGAGCATGGAGAATGTAGAGGTTTCCACTGGATCCTGGGGCAGTTTGCGGGCAGGGACGGCTTCAAAATAATCCAGTCACAGCCTATCCTGACTTTCTTCTGTGCTAGGGCTCAAACCCTAGCCCGGCTGCCCCTAAGGGGAAGTCAAAAAACATGTTCCCATCTGGGGTGCATAGTCACGGTCAAGGTCAGTCCCAGCCATTGACCAGCCAAAGACACAGACTGTAGTGAGACCTGGGGGCCATCCCTCGGCCATCCCTTGGGTTTCCTCAGGCACTCAGCTTTCCTGTTGGTGCTGTCAGTCTGAGAACCCCATGGACCAGACTTGACCGCTGTGGGCATCCACTGCCACCACCTGTTTCTCTAGTCTCGCCACGGCTCTCTCCCAGCCACCGTCCACTTCAGATGCACAGGTCTCCTGGTTTGTGCCACCATCAAGAGCACTCCCTCAGCCATCTGGGCTGCTTCTGTCCCACCCCTTCCCCTCATCCTGATGCCACAGACCCGCCTGGGTGGCCCATTCCGGCCTGCAGGAGGACTGGTTGGCAGCTTGGGCTTTGCCTGGCCATGGCTTCCAAGCCCTGGGGAAATGGGAAGGCAAGTTGGCCTCCACTGTCACCAACCTGATTCCGAATGGGACCACTCTAAGAATTGTCTGTGTGCAATGCCGGTAATTGGGGGCTGGGGATGGAGGGTAACGAAGCCTCAGAGGAGGGGCAGGGCAGCAGCTACAGGAGTTAGACCAGGGCCGTGGGACTATCTTCCCCCTCTCCATGACCCCAAGGGTCCCCAATGTTGCTCCAAAGAAAGGCTAAGGCCAAGCAAAGCTCCGCAAAGAAGTGCTCCTCAGTCAGAACCTCAGGGCAGCAAATCCAACAGTAAGTGAGCCCCGAGGCCCAGGAACATTCCCATTGGCGCCAAGCTGCTGCCTGTTTTGAGTTGGTCATCGTGCCCCAACCCCAGGGTGTTGTTGGGGGAGGGAGTTGGGGGGGGAAGAACGCATTAATCTGAGAACAGGACCTAAGTCTATCCAGGGAGCTTTATTTCATGGCCCTCAAAGCCTGCTCTGCTTCCAGGACAGGGATGCAGGGAGGGGAGCCCTGGGGAGCAGCAAGCTGGTGGGGAAGGAACCCAAGGGTGCAGCAGATGCAGCCCGCCCTGGGGGACTCACTTTGGAGAAAGTCAGCTCTGAGATCAGGCAGAGCCTGTAGGGAGGGCACGAGAAGTTGGCCCGTCCACCCAGAGATCCTGATTACCCAGTTGGCAGATGGACAGGCATGGTGCTGACCAGGTCCCTGGTCACTGGGAAGCTTTCCCTAGGCAACAACCAAGAAAGAGTTCTATCAAAGCCTCACCTGCGAGAGCCCGGCCTATCCTCCCAACCAGCTTGAGCTATGTGGCCCCAGAGCCAGCTCTGGCTGAGGAGGACCACAAACACCATGCTTCACCTTCTAGAATAGTGGGACACGATGGGGGTGCAGTTGGGATAATGAGCCACGAAACAGAATTGTAAATCACAGAAAAAATTTAAAGCCGGGTGTGGGTGGGCAGGCTGGAGCGATAGCACAGTGAGTATGGTGGCCAACCTGGGTTTGATTCCCAGCATCCCATATGGTCCCCCGAACACCGCCAGGAGTAATTCCCCAACTGTGCATTGCTGGGTGTGACCCAAAAAGAAAAAAATTAAGTGGGACCCTGCAGTCTGCCAGTGATATCCACAAGCCCCGAAGCACCAGCTGAAAGAATGTGACAGTGGCCTTGTTGTGGGTGCAGCTTGGCCCATTAATGAGCTTACATGGTGGTGGTTTGGGATCATGGGTGTGGCTGTCTGGGCTCCCCACCCTCCAATCCCAAAACACTGAGCTCTCACCAGAAACACCTGTGTAACCTAAAACTTGTGGGTGTGGCTTCCAGGGCTTTTAAAAAAATCTCTGACATATTAGTTCTCTAAGCTTAGCTAAAACAACTGAAATAAATCCATTTGTTTTATACAGAAAACACCCAAAAAAAAAAACCCTGAAACAGTCTCAACTTTTCATTGGGATGCTTCGGGATCTTAATGGACTAACAAAAAGTTCACATTTTGGCAAGTTTAGAAATGTTTTCATATTGAAGTCCTTCAACTCTGTGTCCTTTGAAAGGGCCAGTTTCAATGACCACAGCAGCTGAAAATGCCTTCTCATCGATGGATTCCAGGGTACATTCATTTCCCCTGTAGCCTCCATTTAAAATTAGGATTCTCTTTCCTGGCGCGGGAATGACGGTTTCCAAGTGAGTCTGGTCCAGCTTCAGCTTATCCCCTCAGTGGATCATCTTCACCACAGCTGTGGACCCATCAATCACTTCTGTCACAACACCCTTCTGCTTGTAATATTTATCGCCCAGCTTTTTGGTGATGATTTTCACAATGATTTCCGGCTGCAGCCAGTCACCTGTCTGGGAATTGTTCTTTATTTCAGTCTCCATAATTTCTTGCAGGGCAGACTTTTTCTTCTTGGGCGGAGCTGAGCTCTGCGAAGATCGTTTCCGCTTGGCCGATGCCACAGGCCCTAGTGCGGCCAAGGCACTTGGTCCCAAAGGGCTGGATTTGGAGGTGGTCCCCGCCGAGCTGCCCGCTCCCTTATTCAGATCAAAGGTGATTCTTCCTTCCTTTTCTCTGCTTAGCTCGGTAAAAACGGGGACCTCCTGCTCTTTTCCCGCCAGACCTCTTCTCACTTGTTCTTCCATGTATCTGGCTGTTTTCTCCTCCTCGTCAAGATGCTGCTTTTTCTCTAGTTGCGGCTGCCAGAGGATGGCTCTGGGGTCCCTGTCTATATACCGAATAAACCAGCCTTTGGGGGTCTCCTCCACTTGGCACAGCCCCTCCCTGCCCAGCCACTTGGTGAAGTCGGTGAGCGTCTCCCACCGGGTGGCGTTCATGCGGACGTGCTCTCCCTGGTGGATGTACTCGTCGTAGGCGACGTTGTTGTGGACCCTCTGGGTGCCGAAGCGCCTCCGGAGGAGCTCGAGAAAGCCGCTTCGGAATTCCTCGGAGAAAGAAGCCACGAACTTCTGAGGCCCCGCTGCGGCCAGCAGCCTGCCTTGCCTGCCTGCCTGCCTGCCTGCCTGCCTTCTCGCTTGCCTGCTTGCTTCCTCCTACTCTTTTGCTTGCTTTTGCTGCTTACGCTTTTGCTCGCTCTCTTGCTTTGGCTTGCATACTTGCTTTTCCTTGCCTGCTTTCCTTATTTATTTATTCATTTATTTATTTATTTATTTATTTATTTACTTATTTTTCTTATTGACTGACTGACGGACTGACTGACTGACTGACTGACTGACTGACTGACTGACTAACTTACTGAATTACTTACTTACTTACTTACTTACTTACTTACTTACTTACTAAATTTTTTTTAAATGAATCACCGTGAGGGACCCTGGCCGACTTACACACTTTCGTGCTCACGTTTCCGTCGTACCATGATCCAGTCCCCCCCTCTCCACCACCCGGGCCCATTCTCCGCCACCGAGATCCAGGCCCTGCTTTTTCCCTTGTGTACTGAGGCCGCTCAGGATCTACTCCTTGGCCCGCTTGCTTCCTTCCTTGCCTGCCTGCCTGCCTGCCTGCCTGCCTGCCTTCTCGCTCGCCTGCTTGCTTCCTCTTACTCTTTTGCTTGCTTTTGCTGCTTACACTGTTGCTCGCTCACTCGCTCTGGCTTGCATACTTGCTTTTCCTTGCCTGCTTTCCTTTTTCATTCATTCATTCATTCATTTATTTATTTATTGACTTATTGACTTATTGACTGACTGACTTACTAACTAACTAAATTTTTTTTAATGAATCACCGTGAGGGACCCTGGCAGACTTACACACTTTCGTGCTCACATTTCCGTCGTACCATGATCCAGTCCCCCCTCTCCACCACCCGGGCCCATTCTCCGCCACCGAGATCCAGGCCCTGCTTTTTCCCTTGTGTACTGAGGCCGCTCAGGGTCTACTCCTTGGCCCGCTTGCTTCCTTCCTTGCTTCCTTCTTTCCTTGCCTGCCTGCCTGCCTGCCTGCCTGCCTGCCTGCCTGCCTTCCTGCCTTCTCGCTTGCCTACTTGCTTCCCCTTACTCTTTTGCTTGCTTTTGCTGCTTAAGCTGTTGCTCGCTCACTTGCTTTGGCTTGCATACTTGCTTTTCCTTGCCTGCTTTCCTTATTTATTTATTCACTCATTTATTTATTTACTTATTTATTTTCAAGAAATTTTTTTATCAATCACCGTGAGGGACCCTGGCCGACTTACACACTTTCCTGCTCACGTTTCCGTCGTACCATGATCCAGTCCCCCCCTCTCCACCACCCGGGCCCATTCTCCGCCACCGAGATCCAGGCCCTGCTTTTTCCCTTGTGTACTGAGGCCGCTCAGGGTCTACTCCTTGGCCCGCTTGCTTCCTTCCTTGCTTCCTTCTTTCCTTGCCTGCCTGCCTGCCTGCCTGCCTGCCTGCCTGCCTGCCTGCCTGCCTTCTCGCTTGCCTGCTTGCTTCCCTTTGTCATTTGTTCTTCCGCCACCCACACTGCACCCCTGTCGATTTCAAGGGACGGGGATTCCTTCCTGGGCT